>NC_069502.1:293290073-293492573 GCF_027579735.1 Bombina bombina | reverse complement strand
CTTTTTAAACAACTTTCCAATTTACTTTAATAATCACATTTGCTTTGTTTTCTTGGTATTCTTTGTTGAAACCCTTAAAGGCCGCCTCTTATCTCAGGGCATTTTGACAATTTTAACAGCTAGAGGGCATTAGTTCATGTGTGCAATGTAGATACCATTGTGCTCACGCCTATGGAGTTACTTATGAGAGTGCACTGATTGGCTAAAAGGCAAGTCTGTCAAAATAAGGTGGTATTCTGCAGAGGCTTAGATACAAGGCAATCACAGAGGTAAAAAGTGTATTAATATAATAGTGTTGGTTATGCAAAACTTGGGAATCTGATATATGATTGAAAAAATAGTTAAAATAGTGTCCAAAATCCTTATCGTGGAGGGATGAACTAGAAAAACAACAACAGATAAGTATCCAAAATTGATGGATGGGTGTCCATCCGTCATATATCAGATTCCGATCATGGGCGCGATCACATATATGACACAGGTTTCGGCGCAAGCGTGGGAACCTGCACCGGCCGTAATTTCACCTCGCACATCGGGGTATTACATATACTGCGCCGTTAGATGCTAAACTAGCGTAAGTAGGACAAACTGGCGATCTTCTGAAATGTGCGCAAATACACATTTCAGTCGTCGTAAGTAACTTACGCCAGTATTTTGTCCACGGAGAGTGTCAAAGAGTAGTTTTATGCAAATTAAGCTAACACTCGGAAAAATGAACCGCGATTTCAAATATAAATGCGACACGTAATTACGCTATTCAAAATTCATATATAAACCCATGCACACCCGCCATTTTCTTCAGTGTGTTTGGATGGTTCGTGAGCTACAGCACACTACAGTGAAGTTGAGGATTAGTCAGAGTAGAGAGAGAGAGGTGCAAACAGAGGAGTTAGTTAGGTTGCATTGTTGTTTGATTAAGCTTGTACACTTCCACATATTTTTACATATTGCACACAATTTGCATACATACCTATACAAATACACCATACTTTTTTTTCTAACACCTCACACATTTTATTTGAATTTTACAGTGTGATAGGCTGAGTGTTTGGTTGTGATTGTGTGTGATTGGTTTGACACACTTGCAGGGGCAGGAATAATAAATGCTTAGAAGCGGTTGAACTGTTTGAGATTTGCGGCTGATATGTATGTGATTGGCATTGCGTTTGTTAGGCCTTCAGGGCGTTACGTTGCTTTTTTAGTCAGTGCAAGGGTTACTGCGCCTGCAATTTGTGGCGAGATAAGAATGGAGTAGATTCTCTGAATTCTGAGCGCGTAAGTCCTTGCGCTGTTTATTGGATACCAAATTGCGCGGCTGTTCTATGTTAGTCTATGGGTAAAAAAAATACGTCCGAAGGGTGAAATATACGCGCGTAACTTGTATGCTACGCCGTATATGTAATACCAAAATTGTGTAAAATCTGGTGGCGGAGGATTTTGCGGGCGACGCTGTGATGGAGGCCCATATGCTGTATAATGTGTATTGTGCATTTTTTGTGAAATTTGTGTATTTTGTGAAATTTGTGTATTTGCACTATTTGTTTTTTGTGTATTTGCACTACTTGATAATCTATACATTTGAATTACGTCATTTATTGGTGGATACATCACACTGTATCTCTGTGGACATAGGGTCACTTGATTGTATTCATGTACCCATTGTAATCATTCTAATATTTTATCTGCACACACATCCTTTGATCACCACTTTGGATCTATATAATGCTTTTTAGCGTCTAGTTTTTGTTACTTTAGTTTTTTAATTGTTCAATAAATACCTTCTAACCCGTATTTACATTTGTTTCCCCTTTATATCCCTCTTTAAGCTTAACTAGCCTTATTGGCCTCTTTAGCGCTCCTCACCCATGCTTTATTTTTAGTTATCTATCGGCTAGATTTAGAGTTATGTCGGTAACGACCCGCGTAGCTAACGCATGCTTTTTTTCCCCCGCACCTTTTAAATACCGCTGGTATTTAGAGTTCCCAGAATGGCTGCGTTTTCAGTGCGTTAGGCTCCAAAAAAGGAGTGTAGAGCATAATTTACCGCCACTGCAACTCTCGATACCAGCGGTGCTTACGGACCAGGCCAGCTTAAAAAATGTGCTCGTGCACGATTCCCCCATAGGAAACAATGGGGCAGTTTGAGCTGAAAAAAAACCTAACACCTGCAAAAAGCAGCGTTCAGCTCCTAAAGCAGCCCCATTGTTTCCTATGGGGAAACACTTCCTAAGTCTGCACCTTACACCCTAACATGTACTCCGAGTCTAAACACCCCTAACCTTACACTTATTAACCTCTAATCTGCCACCCCCGCTATCGCTGACCCCTGCATATTATTATTAACCCCTAATCTGCCGCTCCGTACACCCCTGCAACCTACATTGTCCCTATGTACCCCTAATCTGCTGCCCATAACACCGCCGACCCCTATATTATATTTATTAACCCCTAATCTGCCCCCACAACGTCGCCTCCACCTACCTACAATTATTAACCCCTAATCTGCCGACCGGACCTCACCGCTACTATAATAAATGTATTAACCCCTAATCCGCCTCACTAACCCTATAATAAATAGTATTAACCCCTAACCTGCCCTCCCTAATATCGCCGACACCTAACTTCAAGTATTAACCCCTAATCTGCCGACCAGACCTCACCGCTACTCTAATAAAAATTTTAACCCCTAAAGCTAAGTCTAACCCTAACCCTAACACCCCCCTAAATTAAATATAATTTAAATCTAACGAAATAAATTAACTCTTATTAAATAAATTATTCCTATTTAAAGCTAAATACTTACCTGTAAAATAAACCCTAATGTAGCTACAATATAAATAATAATTATATTGTAGCTATTTTAGGATTTATATTTATTTTACAGGCAACTTTGTATTTATTTTAACCAGGTACAATAGCTATTAAATAGTTAAGAACTATTTAATAGCTACCTAGTTAAAATAATTACAAAATTATCTGTAAAATAAATCCTAACCTAAGTTACAATTAAACCTAACAATACACTAGCAATAAATTAATTAAATAAAATACCTACAATTATCTACAATTAAACCTAACACTACACTATCAATAAATAAATTAAATAAAATACCTACAAATAAATACAATTACATAAACTAACTAAAGTACAAAAAATAAAAAAAGCTAAGTTACAAAAAATAAAAAAATTAATTACAAACATAATAAAAATATTACAATAATTTTAAGCTAATTACACCTACTCTAAGCCCCCTAATAAAATAACAAAGCCCCCCAAAATAAAAAAATGCCCTACCCTATTCTAAACCTAACACTAAGCCCCTAAAGATCTTCCTACCTTTTTTTCACCATGCCAGGTATCACTGATCGCTCCAGGCTCCGAAATCTTTATCCAAGCCCAAGCGACGGCTGAAGATCCATCATCCGGCTGAAGTCTTCTATCAAGCGACGGCTGAAGAGGTCCAGAAGAGTCTCCAAAGTCTTCATGCTATCCTGGCAGAAGAGTAGATCCGGACCGGCAACCATCTTCTTCCAAGCGGTGACAAGCGGCTCCATGTTGAAGACCTCCGGCACGGATCCATCCTCTTCTTGCGACTTCCTAAGTCCGAATGAAGGTTCCTTTAAATGACGTCATCCAAGATGGCGTCCCTCGAATCAGATTGAGCTTGCATTCTATTGGCTGATCGGAACAGCCAATAGGATGCGAGCTCAATCTGATTGGCTGATTCAATCAGCCAATCAGATTTTCCCTACCTTAATTAGGATTGGCTGATAGAATCCTATCAGCCAATCGGAATTCGAGGGACGCCATCTTGGATGACGTCATTTAAAGGAACCTTCATTCGGACTTAGGAAGTCGCAAGTAGAGGATGGATCCGCGCCGGAGGTCTTCAACATGGAGCTGCTTGTCACCGCTTGGAAGAAGATGGTTGCCGGTCCGGATCTACTCTTCTGCCAGGATAGCATGAAGACTTTGGAGACTCTTCTGGACCTCTTCAGCCGTCGCTTGATAGAAGACTTCAGCCGGATGATGGATCTTCAGCCGTCGCTTGGGCTTGGATAAAGATATCGGAGCCTGGAGCGATCAGTGATACCTGGCATGGTGAAAAAAAGGTAGGAAGATCTTTAGGGGCTTAGTGTTAGGTTTATTTAAGGGGGGTTTGGGTTAGATTAGGGGTATGTGGGTGGTGGGTTGTAATGTTGGGGGGGTATTGTATGTTTTTTTTACAGGCAAAAGAGCTGAATTCTTTGGGGTATGCCCCGCAAAAGGCCCTTTTAAGGGCTGGTAAGGTAAAAGAGCCTTTCTATTTTAATTTTAGAATAGGGTAGGGCATTTTTTTATTTTGGGGGGCTTTTTTATTTTATTAAGGGGCTTAGAGTAGGTGTAATTAGCTTAAAATTGTTGTAATATTTTTATTATGTTTGTAATTAATTTTTTTATTTTTTGTAACTTAGCTTTTTTTATTTTTTGTACTTTAGTTAGTTTATTTAATTGTATTTATTTGTAGGTATTTTATTTAATTTATTTATTGATAGTGTAGTGTTAGGTTTAATTGTAGATAATTGTAGGTATTTTATTTAATTAATTTATTAATAGTGTAGTGTTAGGTTTAATTGTAACTTAGGTTAGGATTTATTTTACAGGTAATTTTGTAATTATTTTAACTAGGTAGCTATTAAATAGTTATTAACTATTTAATAGCTATTGTACCTGGTTAAAATAAATACAAAGTTGCCTGTAAAATAAATATAAACCCTAAAATAGCTACAATATAATTATAATTTATATTGTAGCTATATTAGAGTTTATTTTACAGGTAAGTATTTAGCTTTAAATAGGAATAATTTATTTAATAAGAGTTAATTTATTTCGTTAGATTTAAATTATATTTAACTTAGGGGGGTGTTAGGGTTAGGGTTAGATTTAGCTTTAGGGGTTAATAAATTTATTAGAGTAGCAGTGAGGTCCGGTCAGCAGATTAGGGGTTAATACTTGAAGTTAGGTGTTGGCGATGTTAGGGAGGGCAGATTAGGGGTTAATACTATTTATTATAGGGTTATTGAGGCGGGAGTGAGGCGGATTAGGGGTTAATACATTTATTATAGTGGCGGTGAGGTCCGGTCAGCAGATTAGGGGTTAATACTTGTAGGTAGGTGGAGGCGACGTTGGGGGCGGCAGATTAGGGGTGAATAAATATAATATAGGGGTCGGCGGTGTTAGGGGCAGCAGATTAGGGGTACATAGGGATAACGTAGGTGGCGGCAGTGTGCGGTCGGCAGATTAGGGGTTAAACAATTTTAATAGAGTGGCGGCGATGTGGGGGGACCTCTGTTTAGGGGTACATAGGTAGTTTATATGTGTTAGTGTACTTTAGAGCACAGTAGTTAAGAGCTTTATTAACCGGCGTTAGCCCAGAAAGCTCTTAACTCCTGACTTTTTTCTGCGGCTGGAGTTTTGTCGTTAGATTTCTAACGCTCACTTCAGCCACGACTCTAAATACCGGCGTTAGAAAGATCCCATTGAAAAGATAGGATACGCAATTGACGTAAGGGGATCTGCGGTATGGAAAAGTTGCGGCTGGAAAGTGAGCGTTAGACCCTTTCCTGACTGACTCTAAATACCAGCAGGCGGTAAAAACCAGCATTAGGAGCCTCTAACGCTGGTTTTGACGGCTACCGCCAAACTCTAAATCTAGGCGTATGAGATCTGGTTGAGAGATCTTGCTATATAGGAGGAGCTTAGGTGGTATAATCAGGCGCTGTGGAAATATTTTAATTTTTTATTTTATTTTTTAATATTAAGAAAGAAGTTGTTCCAATTAAACAATGGTAATAACTCATGACAGCCAGGGTAGCAGTGGTCTATAAAGTGAAAACTTAATGAATAACAACATCATCATAATTATGTTATTACTACTTAAAGGGACACTGAACCCACATTTTTTCTTTTGTGATTCAGATAGAGCATGCAATTTTAGGCAACTTTCTAATTTACTCCTATTATCACATTTTCTTCATTCTCTTGGTATCTTTATTTGAAATGCAAGAATGCAAGTTTAGACGCCAGCCCATTTTTGGTGAACAACCTGGGTTGTTCTTGCTGATTGGTGCATAAATTCATCCACCAATGAACAAGTGCTTTCCAGGGTCTGAAACAAACAAATAGCTTCAATGCCTTCTTTTTTGCCCTTGAACTTTTATTAAAGGGACACTAAGCACAAACATTAAAGGGACACTGAACCCAAAAAATTTCTTTCGTGATTCAGATAGAGCATGCAATTTTAAGCAACTTTCTAATTTACTCCTATTATCAATTTTTCTTCGTTCTCTTTCTATATTTATATGAAAAAGAAGGCATCTAAGCTTTTTTCTTGGTTAAGAACTCTGGACAGCAGTTTTTTATTGGTGGATGAATTTATCCACCAATCAGCAAGGACAACCTAGGTTGTTCACCAAAAATGAGCCGGCATTTAAACTTACATTTTTGCATTTCAAATAAAGATACCAAGAGAATAAAGAACATTTGATAATAGGAGTAAATTAGAAAGTTGCTTAAAATGTCATGCTATAGAAAATAGAACATTCAGTTGAATTCAAAATTACTCCTATTATCAATTTTTATATGTTCTAATGTTATCTTTCTTTGAAAAAGAAAGCATCTAAACTAAGGAGCCTGACAAATTCAGTTTAACCACCCTGGACAGCACTTGTTTATTGGTGCTGTTCAATCATCAAGTTCAACCCAGTTTGTTCTTCAAAAATGGCCCTGCTGCGAAACTTACATTCTTTATTTTCAAATAAAGATACAAATAAAATGAAGACAATTGGATAATAGGATTAAATTAGAAATTTGTTTAAAATTGCACGCTCTGGGGCCTATCTATCAAGCTCCGAATGGAGCTTGATGCCCCGTGTTTCTGGCGAGCCTGCAGGCTCGCCAGAAACAGCGGTTATGAAGCAGCGGCCACAAAGACCGCTGCTCCATAACCTGTTCGCCTGCTCTGAGCAGGCGGACAGACATCGCCGGAAATCAACCCGATTGAGTATGATCGGGTTGATTGACACCCCCCAGCTGGCGGCCTATTGGCCGCGAGTCTGCAGGGGGCGGAGTTGCACCAGCAGCTCTTGTGAGCTGCTGGTGCAATGCTGAATACGGCGACCGTATTGCTCACCGTATTCAGCAAGGTCTGGCGGACCTGATCCGCACTGTCGGATCAGGTCCGCCAGACCTTGATAAATAGGAGCCTTTATCTGAAGCATGAAAGATAAAATTGAGTTTCATTTTCACTTTAATCCTCAGATATCCTTTTTAGTAGAAATAGCAATGCACATGTGCAAGCCAATAATATAAGTAATCTATGTGCAGTCATCAATCAGCATCAATATAGTTTATCTGCATATGCTCTTCATCAAAGTTTATTTAAAAGATGAAGTGAAATTAATTATATTAAAAAAATATACTAAAAAATATATATAATTTAACACATTACATGCTATTGATACATCATTCCACATATATTTTGTTTTCATGCCACTTCAAAATAATATTTAAATTAATACAGCTACAGCATAATTTTGATTAAATAGATATTTATTATAAAAAAAAATGTATAATTTTTTTTTTTTAAATAAATCAATAAAAATTATTTGACATTGGTCATGGCCTCCTGCAGGACCCGCACAGCCCGGGATACAATGTCTAGCCCCTCTGCCAGCTAGTTAAATATATCAGCAAGAAAGGGCTCTGTTTGTGTTAGTATGATGAATAAGTGACAAGGCCTATATTATACACACAATTGTTGTTGAAAAACTGGTACAAACATTCACCTAGATTACGAGTCTTGCATTAGCCTTAAAAAGCAGCGTTGAGAGGTCCCAACGCTGCTTTTTAACGCCTGCTGGTATTACGGGTCTTGAAATGACAGGTGTACCACTCACTTTTTTGGTCAGACTCGAAAATACAGCAAATCCACTTACGTCATTTGCGTATCCTATATTTTCAATGGGACTTGCATAACGCTGGTATTACAAAAAGTGAGCGGTACAGCCTCTCCTGTCAAGGCTGATACCGCATTTAAAAGTCAGTAGTTAAGAGTTTTATGGGCTAACGCCGTAGTATAAAACTCTTAACTAAAGTGCTACAAAGTACACTAACACCCATAAACTACATATTAACCCCTAAAACGAGCCCCCCCCACATCACAAACACTAAAAAAATAATTTTAACCCCTAATCTGCCGAACCAGACATCGCCGCCACTATAAAAAATATATTAACCCCTAAACCGCCGCACTCCCGCATCGCAAACACTAGTTAAATTTTATTAACTCCTAATCTGCCGTCCCTAACATCGCCGACACCTACCTACAATTATTAACCCCTATAATCTGCCGCCCCCAACGTTGCTGCAACTATATTAAAGTTATTAACCCCTAAATCTAAGTCTAACCCTAACCCTAACACCCCCCTAACTTAAATATAATTTAAATAAATCTAAATACATATTACTCGTATTAACTAAATTATTCCTATTTAAAACTAAATACTTACCTATAAAATAAACCCTAAGCTAGCTACGATATAACTAATAGTTACATTGTAGCTAGCTTAGGATTTATTTTTGTTTTAGAGGCAAGTTTGTATTCATTTTAACTAGGTAGAATAGTTATTAACTATTTAATAGCTACCTAGTTAAAATAAATTCAAATTTACCTGTAAAATAAATCCTAACCTAAGTTACAATTACACCTAACATTACACTACAATTTAATAAATTACCTAAATTAAATACAATTAAATACAATTTAAAAAAAGTATCTAAAGTATGAAAAAAACGAACACTAAATTACAGAAAATAATAAAATAATTACAAGTTTTTTAAACTAATTACACCTAATCTATTTTAACTAGGTAGCTATTAAATAGTTAATAACTATTTAATAACTATTCTACCTAGTTAAAATAAATACAAACTTGCCTGTAAAATAAAAATAAATCCTAAGCTAGCTACAATATAACTATTAGTTATATTGTAGCTAGCTTAGGGTTTATTTTATAGGTAAGTATTTAGTTTTAAATAGGAATAATTTAGTTAATGATAGTTATTTTATTTAGATTTATTTAAATTATATTTAAGTTAGGAGGGTGTTAGGGTTAGACTTAGATTTAGGGGTTTATAACTTTAATATAGTGGCGGCGACGTTGGGGGCGGCAGATTAGGGGTTTATAAGTGTAGGTAGGTTGCAGCGACATTGGGGGTGGCAGATTAGGGGTTAATAAATATAATGTAGGTGTCAGCAATGTTGAGGGCGGCAGATTTGGGGTTCATAAGTATAATGTAGGTGATGGTGGTGTCCGGAGCGGCAGATTAGGGGTTAATAATAAAATGCAGGTGTTGGCGATGTCGGGGGTGGCAGATTAGGGGTTAATAAGTGTAACATTAGGGGTGTTTAGACTCGGGGTTCATGTTAGGGTGTTAGGTGTAGACATAAAAAGTATTTCCCCATAAGAATCAATGGGGCTGCGTTAGGAGCTTTATGCTGCTTTTTTGCAAGTGTTAGGTTTTTTTTCAGCCGGCTCTCCCCCATTAATTCCTATGGGAAAATCATGCATGAGCACGTTTTGCCAGCTCACCACTACCGTAAGCAGCACTGGCATTGAGGTGAGATGTGGAGCTAAATTTTGCTCTCCGCTCACTTTTTTGCGGCTAACGCCGGGTTTGTAAAAACCCGTAATACCAGCATTGTCTGTAGGTGAGTGGTGAGGGAAAACTGCTCGTTAGCACCGCACAGCATTACTGACAAAACTCGTAATCTAGGCGACTTTTTAAAAAAAAATTCAATCCATTACATTAAAGGGACAGTCTAGACAAAAATAAACTTTCATGATTTAGAAAGGGCATGTAATTTGAATTAACTTTATTCCAATGTACTTTTATCATCAAAATGTCTTTGAAAAGCTAAACCTAGATAGGCTCAAACTGATTTCTAAAATCGTTGAAAACCGCCTCTTAGCTCAGAACATTTTTAATTTTTTTCACAGTTAGGCAGTACTTGTTTATGTGTGTCATATAGATAACATTGTGCTCACTCCCGTTGAGTTATTTAGGAGTCTGCACTGATAGGCTAAGCTGCATGTCTGTCAAAAGCAGTGAGGTAAGGGGGCAGTCTGCAGAGGCTTAGATACAAGGTAATCACAGAGGTAATATGTGTATAAATAGAACAGTGTTGGTTATGCAAAACTGGGGAATGGGTGATAAAGGGATTATCTATCTTTTAAAAAATTAAAAATTCTGGAGTAGACTGTCCATTTAACCTGCACCTTGAATGAACCTGTCGCAAAAAAAAAAATATTTTAATGTAAAATAATGCAAACATAGTATTATACTTGAAATTTACCTGGGATATCGTGGACGTCCACATCTGTCCCTGACTCATCCTCATGACGACCCTCCAGGAGCGTCAATGGCAGTGGGGAAGAAGAGCGGTTTCTCATAGGTGTCGCCATTGACACTGGCCTGACGTACTGGGGGAAACGTTCTCTTGGACGCCTGAGATCTGTGAACATATAAAGTTGTATGTCAACATTAGATCCATGAGATATTTTTCTTTTGTGTAATGTATCTGCAGCTGTAATGCATTTAATTATTATTTTCTACAATGAAAATAACAACCAATTTTAAATTACATATATATATATATTTATACACAAAATAATTCTATACAAAATATGCTAGATGTGACAACAATATTTGTACAGAAATGACAAGAGTAATACTCCCCTCTGTGTGGACCGCTGCCCTCTATCAGTCTCTCCCTAAGGACTGTTATAGAATAGTGAAAAGTGAGTGTAGAGGCACAGGTCTTTAGGGTGTTCTTTGCTGATGCTCCAATTAAAGCTGAAGAATAAAGAACTTGGCTTTTTATTTGTGTAGATCAACACCAAATAATTAGTGCAGTTTACTTACTCTGAAAAATATTGTTGTCACATCTAGCATATTTTGTATAGAATTATTTTGTGTATTAATTTTGTTCTCCTAATATGACAAAGAATACCCTCTCAGATTGGAGAGCAGCACGACAAACCAAATATGATAATACTTTTAAACAATCAGATAGAGAGAGCCCCAATTGGGAATTTATAACCAATAAATTACAAAAATTATATATTAAAGAAACGAGAAAATGGTGGGAAATAACCTTTCTCAGTAGATTCCTAAATGAAGAAATAGTCGCTAGAGGATTAAGGGTATTTAAGGTTCCAGCATTTGGCACAGATAACCCTACTTTTATGAACAAAATGTTCCACAAATGTTCCACAGATTTAGTAAGTTTACTATATGAACATCAAGATATAGCTCTCAAAGAATTTTTTACATTAGAAACAGAACTTACACCCTTTTTAACTAACAAGGCATGTAATGATAAATTTGAATCAATAAAGACCCAAGCTAAATAACTGGATAAACAAATTTGGGATGCAAAATATAACAAATATCATAGATATAGTGAGGATTTTAAAAATGGAACTCAATATGTGCAACCTAAACAATATCCACAAGCACAATTATCCCATAGACAGGATAAATCTAAGTTAGATCAATCTAGAGGGAGAAGCATGCAATTACAGGGTGGTAACACCATAAATCAGAATACACGCATTAATAGGCATCATTACAATCACTATAAAGAACATACCAACAGAGATTATTCACACCATAGAAGGGACTATGAAGGTAATAATACATATAGGGACCATTCCAACCGCAGAAGGGGAGACGATGTGAGGGGAAATCATGATTACAGACATGATAACTTTCACAACGATAGGGATAATTATGGCCATAGGAACAACAGGAATGATAATTTTGAAATTAATCATTATGGTCATAGAAATAATCAAAGAAGTTATTATAACAAATCTTATCAAAATCACAACTCCTGCACATACACACATGATAATATAGAATCGTAAAAAGGGAAAAAAACAAGATCCAATCCGCCCTTTTCAAATCGACACACCCAGGGAGAGGCACAAAACAGGGACACACCACACTCCCAGCAATCAAGGGTGGAGTCACCAAAATCGCTACTCTCCACTTCGCCCAGACAGAACAAACCAGAAAAAAAGGGGAAGGACACCAGATCATTCAGGGGGGGAAGAGGGGAAAGAACTAAAACACAGAAGAAGGTGCCAGAGGGATTAGGAATACATAATATTTCCTCACAAATCATAACTAATCAAGAAAAAAGGTATTATCAAAAGGTTTGAAATTTATTCCAACACAGAGTGTCAACACTTTTCAACTTTTCATAGATGCAAATAAATTCATAAGAAATTTGACAGTAAAAAGGTTTTTTGCCAGGAAAGATATACTCAATCACAGCCAAGTCAATATATCACAAAAAAGACCCTAGATCATATTTCAGAAATACATCCACCTTCTACCCTAGTCACTGTAAAGGCCTCAACATAGAAGTATTAATACTTAAAGACATAGAGAAACTTCAGTCAAAACCTAAATATTTCAATTTAAACAAACAAGAATCTGATATTTACCAAGCCCTAAATAAATGTGAAGACATAATCACAAAGGAGGCAGATAAGGGAGCAAACATTGCTATTATGGACTGTAGTTACTATATGGAAGAAGCAAACAGAATATTGTCAGATACAAACATCTATAGAATACTTAAAGACAACTCAAAAAAGAAATTCACCACAGAACTAAATCAGGTTTTATTACAAGACAGGGAAATATGTTATTAGACAGGGAAATTATTTCTAAGGATGAATATCTATTTCTGTATAAAAACAAATCAAAGACACCTATTTTTTACTTCCTCCCTAAGGTCCACAAAGCCATTAAAACCCCCAGGTAGGCCAATTATCAGTGGGATAGACTCTCTAACTTGCAATTTATCAGCTTTTATAGATCATTTACTGCAACCCTATGCACAAACAGCTACGTCTTATCTTAGGGGCACTAAACATATATTAAATTTACTCAATAACACCAAATGGGAACCAGGTTACTCCTGGCTCACAATGGATGTAACTTCGCTTTATTCTGTCATTGACCATCAAAAGGGTATAGAAGCTATAAAGTGGAAATTCGAATAGGATATAGATTTGTCAACCTTACTTTTGGAATTCATTATTCTATCAATAGAGTTAATTTTGAAACACAATTTTTTCTGGTTCAATGGGAACCAATATTTACAGGTATGTGGAACCGCCATGGGCACCAGGTTTGCCCCAAGTTATGTGAATATTTACATGGACCATTTTGAACACACTTATGTATGGTCCAGTGATGCAATTGGGACGAGCCTGGTGTCCTGGCGGAGATACATAGATGATATTTTATGTATTTGGAATGATAATGAGGATACCCTAAACACTTTTATTTCTCACCTAAATAATAACTACATGAATATAATATTAACACCTGAAATCAATAAAACCGAAATTACATTTTTGGACCTTTCAATCTATATATTAGAAGGTAACATACATACTAAGACTTTCTTTAAAAATTGTGATACAAATACATACATTAGGAAAGATAGCGGTCATCATCCAACTTGGCTAAAAGCCATCCCTAAAGGCCAATTCTTCCGTATTAGAAGGAATAGTGATAGAATGGAGGATTTCAACATACAATCTAAAATCATTAAAGAGAGATTTGAACAAAGGGGATATGAAAGTAAAATTCTAGAACAAGACAGAATTGAAGTTGGTAATAGAGATAGAAATTCTCTAATATCAATTACAAATAAAGGTGACCCTCAAAGTTTAAATTTCCCTAGATTCATTACCACCTCCAATTGTGGTCATAAACAAAATAAACATATCATAAGTCAACACTGGAATATCCTTAAAAATGATTAATATCTTAATACCATCATTCCAGATAAGCCAACGATAAAACCTTTAGGAAGGGTACAAAGGTTGGCACCCTCCTTAATTAAAGGAATGAATCCACCTAAACCAATCCAGATTTCAAACCTCACTGGGTTTTATACCTGTGAACATTGTAAAGCATGTAATAACAAAAAAAACAACAACAAATAACACATTCACTTCGACTACAACAGGAAAGACATATCCAATTAAAGACTTTATTAGTTGCAAAACCAAAACTGTGATCCATCTATTACAATGCAATTGCAAGATACAATATTTAGGTCAAACGTCATGTTTTGTAAAAACAAGAATATTAGAGCATTTAAATAAAATTGAAAAAGAAAAAGATGACCATGGAGTCCCAATACATTATAACAACTGCCCTGTTTTTGACAAAAAACATATATTTTGGATTGGTATTGAAAAAGTATCTTTACATTAGAGAGGAGGGGGGATGGAAAAAGAACTAGACAGGAGAGAACTATGGGGGACACACACACTAAAAAACTATGGACATTATGGACTAAATAAAGATATCAGAGTGGCAACCTTTATTTAATTTAATATTTTTCACTGCTAAAGATTTAATTTAATTTTTCACTGCTAAAGATATAATTTTAATTTTCTACTGTTAAATATATAGTTATAACACCAGATAATTTCAACATTATCTAATTATATTTCACTATCACTTATCTAATCATGATTTTATGACTATAATTATTAAAAATTAAAAGTTACACAAATGGGGGGCGGAGCAAGCTGGGCTCCTGAGCGGTCGCACATGAACAGAGCTCTGCTCATAGTGTATAAATAACTACATTTTAGACCGCTCAGTTCTGCCCAAAATCTTATAAAATAATAGTTAAAAGCTTTGAGACTCAAATTGTGAGCCTTGAGGAAGGAGAGAAGAACTCAAAGGAGATGGAGCTTTCCAATAACGGTTTCACCTCCCACACTGAATGATAGATGTGTGGCCATCTTAAACCTTGAGCCGAGGGAAACTACATTCTTAATATTCTAGAACGCTGAGCATCTGATAAAGGATGGAGCCGCTCACATTTCTCAAAGCCTTGGCGGATATACTGAATTCACACCATGTGCGACTATGGAAATCTGTGGAAGGGGCGCCTTATTATTCGGGACAAATCCCGGTGCATGAGGATCTACTTTCAGACGAGATTCCTAGCGAGTTTGCTGCTCGTAAACAGGAGGGGATGCCCAAAGAAGTAATGGGGCCGTCACATAACCTAGATGACAACACTCTGGTGCCATTGAATGCGGCACACTACAATCTACCCTCTTACAGGAACAGATCACCTGCACATCTCTATGGGAAGCGGCTGGAGCATGACATAGCTGGCGCCCTAAATACAACAGATCTGTCTCACGGCAGAGAACCCTTGCATCGGCTCCCCAATGGGGTCTTACTGGCCTTAGCTTCTCAGATATTAATAAGTGAACCTTCCCTGGAGTCTGCAGAGCAGCGGCGGAAGACGGGCGTGGGCTGAAGCTTTCCCCCAAGACAGACCATCCCTGAGGCAGGTGCGGTAAGAAGGGACGCATACCATGTTTAGCTATCTTAACTTTTGCCTCCATCATGCTTCTCGCCATCTGTATACCGTGGGAAGCTATATCTTTTCCCTAAGCTGTGAACTGACTGCCTTGTCTCACAGATTTGAAAGTGCAAGGAACGTGCAAGTTAGTGTGGACTTATGGCTGCTTGCTTGCTTCTAGCTTCCTTTTCACTTGGGGAGCGAACGCTGATGCAACTTGTAATTTGAGAACCACCGTTATACATTAAGTTTGGTTTGTATTATATATAACTGTTATGGTGGTTTAATTCCCAGATTGCCTATATTTCTGTTTCATGTGCTGTATTTGAGAAGGCTATACTTATGCTATTGCCCTCCTTACCTATGGTTAATGTATATCCTGTTTACCGTCAGTTAATATCCTGTAGCTTAAATCTGTTATCTGAAAATGGAAGGAGATTAAGGTTTGATCTATAGAAAGTGACAAGTGATGTTTCCTAGATTTGCTTTACTGTCCATAAATCATAAAGTAAGGGGAACACTTCACTACATAGAACTGATCACCAACATAGTATAGTGTGGGATTCACGCATATATTGTGAAAAGGATATACTGAAGTGTACTGTGAATTAGAAATAGAATATTAGAATTTACTCTGCTTAAATAGTTAAATTGATAGTGGCAAAATGGCTATCTGCTTAAGTGGTTATTTTTAGTAGCTGTTCCTACCTTATTCGCAGGACTCAGCATCCATTACCTTACATTGTTCTTAATATTTCAAGTTCGCTACAATGCTCCTATTATATGCTCTAGTATTGAGGATATGTTACAGCATGAGTACTTGTTTACATATGTCTATACATTTAACCTTTCATGATAGGTAAAGAATTATGCTTGTTTCTTGTTTGTCTTTTAGCAACCTAACTCTTTACTGCCTTGCCTTAGAAATCTACTTTACTTTTCAATTTTATACTGAATACATAAAAGACAAGGTTCTGATGTTTACTCCATTTCATATTATGTGCCTAATACTGATAATTAAGTGAGAACCATTATTACCGGGAGTTTCTATACTCTTACATTGCAGGGATATAGATGTCGTGTAGGAGGACTGGAGATGCCTAGTTTACTACATTACTGTATTATTTAAGCTACTTTGTAATTGAGATGCTCTCATAGTCTTTTTCCATATCCTAGTCAGTCCCTTCTGATTCATAGTTTAATAAGCATATCTTTGACATAAAACAAACCGCACTACCTGCTTAAAAGGCTAAAGCTACAATATACGGAATGAGAACAACTCGTAATCTGTTGCCAAGTCATGATTGGATCCTTGCTGGGTATAGGGCCCATGCCCAGGGGATGGGATCTAGGACAACTTAGGTATAGAAATATAGCCTTCCTTTTTTCTATATGTCAACACTGAAATAATTGTAGTGTTAAAAATAGTTACAGAATCCTCCAACCCCTACTTAATAATTGCATGAGCGATTGTATTATTTGTTTATAACTTTATCATTTCATATGGTTATTATTGCCCTGCATGTATATATCTTTTTATAAGAGGGTAAACAATGTCCATGTGTAATCTAAATGAGAACTCCGACACCTCTTATCCCTCACCTAACAAATACCTCGTTTCTAAGACAAGTTTTACATTATCTCATAACTTCAAAATATCCATAAGGTTTTAATGAGCAGGCTGGTCCTGCACTACTCATACCAGACATTATCTTCTCTCCCATTGTATCTTAAATAAGTAAAGGAAATTTCATCTACTCCCTAGGTTTCGACAGCTAGGTTATATCCTACTGGATATAACATAGGCCTTACATGTAAATCGGAACTTTTTATCCCTGTATTTATTAGTTTTAGCTGCTCACGAGACTCTCCATATAGATAAGATGTTTAAACAAGCTTGTTTTGTGCCTCCAGACAACAGTTTCCCCTGTTCTTATATGAAGGCATCGCATATAGTGGAGCAACACTTTATCTGTAACCCTCATATCCTTAGTCCTGCATTGCCATTAGCCCGAGAGCAAGGAACTTATAGCCTCACTAAGCCCGATAACCTACTGGTCTCATATGTAACCCACTCCTTTCTAACTCCTCCTTGGGGTCTCATAGGTCCCTATATTGTTATTGTTATGTAGAGTAATATTGCTCCGTATGGCTATAGCCTGTTTATGCCACTCATATAACTTACTACATGGAAACTCTCACCTCCCCCCCCCTCAAACTCTAAACTCTAATGTGTTTCCTTGTTTAGGAAAACTAAACACGCGGCTTCTCTTGCCTATGCCGCAACCCTTACCATTTCTTTAATAGCAATTCTTACACTCTAATACAGTGCTGATCTTATCTTCCCCATTGGGATTAGTAAGATGGGTCAGCTACATTCAATCTTCACCTAGAATAGTAAGACTTCTTACTATAATCCCTCTACTGATAATCAAAATGTATTAGGGCCCATATGCGGCTCATTGTAGCATGAGAGGGACTTGCATCACCTAAAAAGAGGTTTCAGTTTTGCCTATTAATAATTATAGTTACTGTTACTTTTACTGTTTTGCAGAAATGCAGGCAAATGTATGATTATATGTGGCAAAAACAGGTGTAATGAAAAGACCAAACATTAGGGAATAATTTATAAAAATAAAAAATAAAAATAAAAATAATAAATAGAATATTCAAATATCATCATGGATATACCACAATACAAATAACTATATTCGATTATATAAGTTTTCAGTTATAATAGACATGGTGTATGCGTTATAAGTAAATCGTATATACAGTAATATATGTGAAAATATGTCACCAGCGATTTGCACCATTATTACATTTTCTAGATTTCACATAAGAACTTTACATTGGTTACCATGCCAACTCAGAACTATTCCCATTGGATATACGAACAATACAAAAATAAAGCAAGGAAACACCATCTGTGATTGGCACAGCCAGAACATGTGATCGCAACTCGGCAGCGGACTTGATTTGGAACTATTAACATACGGGACTTGAAAGGGAACTTCCTTGAATCTTGAGCTGATTGGTTAACATGACGATTAAGTAAGCAAGTTTATACTTATCCGATTTACAACATTTAAAATCCATAACAGCGCTATTGCGCTCATTAAATTTGACACAGTAATAGCATTTATCGATATAAGAAAATCGGATGAGGATAACATTGGAGGTATTTGACATTGTTATTTCTGTGAGTCCTATTCTGGTTACACCAGAAGAGGAACATTTGATTACCAGTATAAAAAGCACCTGTGTAATCCAAGGGCAGCACTTTCAACTTTTATTGCTCTTGAGAAAGACGAGTTCATCGTTGAAACACATACAGCCATTTTATGAGAGCTTTTTTATCTGTCGTCCATAGTGACATGTTTTAATAAATGTTTGTTTTTGTAACAAATATTTGTTTGCTGCCTTTAGGAATTTTCACATTGCTACTATAAGCACCCTGGCTGGGAGGAGCTGGATTCCGATTATTTCGGAGTGAGTATACTGCACATAATACACACTGCCAAATACAACACATTTCAGTGTAAATTCTATCATTCACAATTGTGCCTATACCAAGAGAGATTATACAGAAATTCCTCAACAATTCGTTCACATGTTTTACTTAAACGACGAAGTTGGACTCTTTCAGAGTAAGTATACTACACTAATTATTTGGTGTTGATCTACACAATTAAAAAGACAAATTCTTTTTTCCTCAGCTTTAATTGGAGCATCAGCAAATCCCCCCCCCCTTAAGACCTGCGCCTCTACACCCACTATTCAATATATATATATATATATATATATATATATATATATATATATATATATATATATATTTACATGCAGTATATATATATTTAAAAACATATATATATATTTTTTAAAAAAAATATATATATACATGCAGTGTATGTATATATATATATATATATATATATATATATATATATATATATATATATATCGTTGGTTTGTTTTAAGGTAGTTGCGCCTGAGTTAAAAGGGCGGTTTTAAAGCTAGAGCCTTATGAGAAAATCTAAAGAATGCTGCCATTTGCGGTTTCTCACTTCCTCCTTAGTGATAATAAATGGGGGTGTGTAGTTGTAGAAGAGGTGTTTCTAACAGCGCTTACAAGAGACGTTCCTCATGTGCATATGTAGATATAGATGCAAAAATATATATATCCAAAGTGAGTAACACTGTGATTTAAACAGTAACAAATTATGCCTTTATTTGCTCACCTGTTAGATCACAGGGTCCGGTAATCAACGTCATAGAAGTTTCTGGATATTTCTATCCAGGTGTATCTTTTCTTTCCAATTGAAATTAAGTAACCAGACAGTCTGAATAAAGACTGAATAGGTGTTGTAGGACCCCCCTCTAATTCCAATCCATATGATTGGACAGAGGGTAGATAGAAAGGGTATTCCACTTTATTTAGGGCTGATATACGTCTACATTTTTAAAAACAAATCTTTATTCCTTATTATAAAAAAAAAAAATCATTAGACTGTTGGGGGCTGTTCACGTCCAGCCTGGTGATATTTTGGTCACCATGGACGTGAACAGCCTATACACTATCATTCCCCATGGGGAAGGATTAGAAGCTGTCAGGGCACAACCCCCTCTATGAGGGACCACCTATTGAATACCTACTATCTCTCATTGAATTTTGTTTGCACAAGAATTATTTTAGATTCGAAAACAAATTCTTTCTCCAGATAGCGGGCACGGCCATGGGGTCATCCATGGCCCCCTCCTATGCTAATATCTTCATGTCTCATTTTGAGAATATATACCTATGGGGAAAATGTGATTCATCTATCATTTTCTACCGTAGGTATATCAACGATATTTTTCTGATTTGGAGAGGGGGCATGGGTGACCTGCATGAGTGGTTTGAGCTATTCAATAATACACAGACCACGGTTAGATTTAAAATCTTGAGCGATACACAGTCTATTAACTTTCTTGACCTTAAAGTGTATAAAACCACACAGGGTCTAGGATGTACACTATTTATCAAACCTACGGATAGGAACTCCCTACTGAGGTCAGATAGTTGTCATCCCCCAGCATTACTAAAGGGCATACTGAAATCGCAGCTTATTAGAACAGTGAGAAATAATTCTGACCCTATAGTGGGAGCCTCCCAGTTGTCCGAAATGGGTGCAAAATTTGCAGAAAGGGGCTACAAGACACAACATATCAGTCAGATGATGAAGGAAGTGTCACAAGTCACACAGGCACAACTATTGGTACAAGAACCTAGACGAACCAGGGATGACAAAATTATACTGGCCACTACATTTTCTCCTAGTACCAGAAATGCTGGACTTTCTTTAAGGACACATTGGCCTATCGTCTCCACTGACCCAAAATTACAGTTTAGTAAACATCTTACGCCTATGGTTGGTTACAGGAGGGGTACAAATTTGCGAGACCTATTAGTCAGGACTGACTCGAAGGCAAGTTATAATCCCAGGACAAATACCAACATCAGAGGATCCTATCGATGCCTAGGATGTACCACCTGTAATGGACTTATAAGTACCAGAACATTTTATCATCCCCACACCAACAGGCAGTTTCATATACGACATTCGATTACCTACACAACCACGTTTGTTATCTACTTATTGGTGTGCCCATGCTCTCGGTACTATGTCGGTAAGACGACAGGCACCCTGAGAGAAAGGATGGCCAACCATCGGCATGCCATAAGGTCGGCTCACAAGTCCGGGGAGTCGGACCAACCGGTAGCGAGACACTGTGCAGAACACAGACATTCGGTGGCATCAATAAGATATACACTTATTGATCATGTACCCCCACTAGATAGGGGGGGAGACAGAGGTAAAATACTTCTACAACGGGAGGCTCAATGGATGTACCGACTGGGCACCATTTACCCAGGTGGGCTGAACACCACCCCTGACTTTAAGGCTTTGATGTAATGTGGCTATACAGTGTGACACAATTGCAGGGTACGGCACCTAGACTATCATGACTCTGTGGGCCATACGGTTTGCGTGCCTCGCTATAGGGGTGCTCCTAACCATGTTGGCAAACAGCACCGGGTTTAGGAGTCTTTGGTATTTCTAATACCTGTGTGGAAGTCGGATAGTGGTTCCTTGGAGTTACCAGGTTCTTTACACACATAGCTCAAATAACATTACACATTTCCGAAGCTGGACATTAGATCCTTAATTATGTCAGGAAGGAGAAAATAACACCAGAGGAGGACCAGTAATGAACATTACAACACAGATAATGATTTGATTGTTGAACAACCAGGGAAACACAGTGCATATTAAGCATTCGATCCTAAGGCCACTTTAACCTATGGGACAAGGTTGTAACCGTACATATGGAAAAATGCACAGAATTAAACACAGAGCGGGTCACTATGTATAAATTCAAAAGTAAACGACCAGGCGCTCTTTATTCTGTATACATGAGAATCATGGACTTTTGGAGCTAGACCAATCCCGAATGGGATATCGCTGCAGTCAATGGAAAGACCGTTATATCAATTGTTTTTATTTGTTTTTCAATTTTCTTTAACAATTTAATTTAACTTGTTTGGAGTGATTGGTATTCAGAGTAGTGTGTGAATGGGAGCATCACTAGATGGAAGTGGAGTATGCTTTGTTTATAGGACCCCCGTAACCTTAATATGGAAGTAAAATATGGTGTAAATATATGACCCCCTTACCTAATAAGAAAGATTTAAGTTGTACAAATCCCCCTTAAAAATACAACTGTATGTAAATAAGGTATGTGCCGGAAGGTACGAACAGTGCGCATGTGAATAGCTCATGACAATGGGGAGATCCCAGACAAATGATACTTTTGAGCATAATAGTCTTTTACATATTAAAGGCAGTACATCATAGGTATGCATCTCCATATGAGACTCCTCAATGAACATTTGGTTCATGAGAAGAAGTAGACTGGCCTAATATCCCCAATATAAGCTAACACAGTAACATGTATATATTACAACATGCTAGCTGGTGCGATTCATAAGTAGACCCCTTTACTTTTTTGTATACACATTCTAGCTGGGCAGCATGCCTGCTTTAACACACTCTGTGATACACCTTGAAAGATTGCTACTGCTAGTTTGTTTCCGTATTCGCAATAGGGATACATTCTAGTGTTTATTAGGTTGTCATGGCAACAAGCGGCTGTCAAACTTACTATCACTATTTAATGTATTAGCACACTTTATTTGCACGTTAATAGTTTGTTGTTTTTCCAAGATAGTATGCACACAATATATGCCATAACAATTTTACGACTATGGTATTAACACATATTAAGCCGGGCTATTACGGCTTTAGAATTTTGACAACCGGAAGTAGTCTGGCGCACTACTTCCGCCACGTAGCACATTTGGAACGCATTATGCGCTCCAACACCGATCATTTTGGCGCCAGTGAAGGTAGTGGTTTGAAGTGATTTGGAGTGAGTATGTCACTATTTAAGAGTTTGTTTGTTTTCATTTTATTTATGCTGATGAAGGAGGCAAGACCTCCGAAAACGTTACAGAAATAAAAGTAACTTATTTATGAAAGTCCTGAGAGTGCATTTTCTTCTGGCTAAATATTTTCTACAAATTTGCACCCAGGCAGTTTTCCTCTGTGGGTGAGTTCTGGTGTTTTGGATACCTATATATATATATATATATATATATATATATATATATATATATATATATTTATTTATTTTTTGTGTGGAAATAAACTTGTTTTTATTTTTTGGAAAGGATTCTGATAGACTATGAATTTGTAATCTACCATATTCACTCGTATTATCCATTTTTCTTCTTTCTATTGCTGTCTTTATTTAAATAATAATATATATAATCTAAGAAGGCAGACAGTTTTATTTTAATCACCCTGTATAGAACTGTTTTATTGGGGGCTGACATAAAATTGGTGACTGCCATAAAGCCAACAATCAGTAAAAACAACCCATGTTTTGAAATTAAAATGGGCCTGCAACAAAACTTATATTCTTGGATTTTAAAATAAACATATTCACAGAATTAAATAAAATTAATAGGATTACAAAGTCGATTATTACATTTTTATTTTCTGCGTCATTAAAACATACATAATTTATAATTACAATAACAAATATAAGTGATATTTACAGACTCTAATGAGCGATGATCGGAAGTCCCAGTATCGCTTGTTTTTGCATCTCTGAAGGTCCGAAAACCTCCGGAGACAACTCTGACGCAACCTCTGAATGCCTGACACCCTTCTCATGTGCCGCATCATCTCATAGATGATGCGGTCCCTATCTTCATGAGCGATCCCTCGCACACCTTCTATCCTCCTTGGGAAATATCTGTCCATCACATACAGGGAGTGCAGAATTATTAGGCAAATGAGTATTTTGACCACATCATCCTCTTTATGCATGTTGTCTTACTCCAAGCTGTATAGGCTCGAAAGCCTACTACCAATTAAGCATATTAGGTGATGTGCATCTCTGTAATGAGAAGGGGTGTGGTCTAATGACATCAACACCCTATATCAGGTGTGCATAATTATTAGGCAACTTCCTTTCCTTTGGCAAAATGGGTCAAAAGAAGGACTTGACAGGCTCAGAAAAGTCAAAAATAGTGAGATATCTTGCAGAGGGATGCAGCACTCTTAAAATTGCAAAGCTTCTGAAGCGTGATCATCGAACAATCAAGCGTTTCATTCAAAATAGTCAACAGGGTCGCAAGAAGCGTGTGGAAAAACTAAGGCGCAAAATAACTGCCCATGAACTGAGAAAAGTCAAGCGTGCAGCTGCCAAGATGCCACTTGCCACCAGTTTGGCCATATTTCAGAGCTGCAACATCACTGGAGTGCCCAAAAGCACAAGGTGTGCAATACTCAGAGACATGGCCAAGGTAAGAAAGGCTGAAAGACGACCACCACTGAACAAGACACACAAGCTGAAACGTCAAGACTGGGCCAAGAAATATCTCAAGACTGATTTTTCTAAGGTTTTATGGACTGATGAAATGAGAGTGAGTCTTGATGGGCCAGATGGATGGGCCCGTGGCTGGATTGGTAAAGGGCAGAGAGCTCCAGTCCGACTCAGACGCCAGCAAGGTGGAGGTGGAGTACTGGTTTGGGCTGGTATCATCAAAGATGAGCTTGTGGGGCCTTTTCGGGTTGAGGATGGAGTCAAGCTCAACTCTCAGTCCTACTGCCAGTTTCTGGAAGACACCTTCTTCAAGCAGTGGTACAGGAAGAAGTCTGCATCCTTCAAGAAAAACATGATTTTCATGCAGGACAATGCTCCATCACACGCGTCCAAGTACTCCACAGCGTGGCTGGCAAGAAAGGGTATAAAAGAAGAAAATCTAATGACATGGCCTCCTTGTTCACCTGATCTGAACCCCATTGAGAACCTGTGGTCCATCATCAAATGTGAGATTTACAAGGAGGGAAAACAGTACACCTCTCTGAACAGTGTCTGGGAGGCTGTGGTTGCTGCTGCACGCAATGTTGATGGTGAACAGATCAAAACACTGACAGAATCCATGGATGGCAGGCTTTTGAGTGTCCTTGCAAAGAAAGGTGGCTATATTGGTCACTGATTTGTTTTTGTTTTGTTTTTGAATGTCAGAAATGTATATTTGTGAATGTTGAGATGTTATATTGGTTTCACTGGTAAAAATAAATAATTGAAATGGGTATATATTTGTTTTTTGTTAAGTTGCCTAATAATTATGCACAGTAATAGTCACCTGCACACAGATATCCCCCTAAAATAGCTATAACTAAAAACAAACTAAAAACTACTTCCAAAACTATTCAGCTTTGATATTAATGAGTTTTTTGGGTTCATTGAGAACATGGTTGTTGTTCAATAATAAAATTAATCCTCAAAAATACAACTTGCCTAATAATTCTGCACTCCCTGTATACTAGGATCAACAATTCCCCATCGCGAAAAACTGGAGGTTGCGCCATCTTGAACTCCAAACAATTATATAAAATAATTTTTAAGTGCGACACAACTATACCAATTAGAGAGCAATCTGATTGGTTATTGATAGTATAAAAAAATGATTAATATCTCATTGGCAGATTATATCCATCATGTGTTTATGACAATTGCTGTATAAGCCACATTGAAAATGTAAACATATTATACAATATGCGTCACCAATGATTGATTTATGAAAACTATATACTATAACATCTTTTTTTCGCACTTGCTAATAAATCCTCAATAAAACAAATATGAATGTATATTTACTTACATAAGTTTATTGAATCAATGTTAATGAATTTCATCAAAGTTATTGATTATATAACAATATTGATTACATTTAAACAAACATTTAATTTAGAACTCACTTACCTGAACATTTAATATTATATGTGTCAATAATGACGGAATTATTAATAGCATGTACTAAAATAATTGAATAACGGTCAATAAAGCTAATACTGTTACACTTTTTAATTGATGATTGTATAATTGTTAACGGCTGATTGTCTACGTATTGACTAACTATAAAAGGGGGATGAAAATGGACTCTATTAAGTCCTTCAAAGCTTTGATGAGAGCTGTAGGTCTTATTGTGATTGTTTTTTCTTAGTTTTTTTGCGACTTTGGTGTGCTTTGCTTATTTGTTCTTTTGAAATGGCGTCCGGAAAGATTAAGTCCGGGTGAAACATTCAATTTTTTTAAGCAAAATAGAATTTTAGTTACCCTGGTTTTAGAAAACTATGATTTTATATATGGTTCCAAAGCCCAACAGACCCTCTCTCTCCAGAAAACAACAGATCTGGAGAGATATAGCTGACAGTGTCTCCGCCGAAGGCGATCATGTGAAATCGGTGGAGCACTGTAAGAAGAAATTCTGGAACATCAAGAGAATCTTGAAGGCCAAGCTGGCCAGGGAGAAGCAGATTGCACGTTCTACAGGTGGTGGCGGCCTGTATACAGATGAGTTGTCTACATACGAGACTCAGCTGATGGAGAAGCTGGGGTCAAATATGACGCTTGGTCTGGATTTGGTTGGGCATGATAATGACGAGTTGGCAGGTAATTAAAGTTTTATTACTTCATGTTGCACATTTTTTTTTAAATTAAACTAATTTTTTCTATTTTAGTTGACATAAGGGTGTAAAATTATATTTTACTCATGTTTGTTTTTGTTTTTTTTCTTTCTAAAGCATCTACCAGTGCTGCTGCTGCAGCTACAGCTGCTGCTGATGCTGCCATTGCTGGAGATGAGACACTACTATTGCCCGTCAGTATCCATACTGAATCCAGCCACAGCTTCTCCTCGGCCGCCACACATCCTGACATAATGTGCAGCACCCCTGATGGAGCAAGCATTGGCCTTTCTACAGGTATGTTTTTGAATGTTATATTTTGTTTGATTAAAATGCTCTTACTCACATGCTTGTAATTTGATTTTAACTCTGTATATACAAATTTATTTTTTTTACAGCTGAGGTCACAAAGGCTTTGGGACACCCTCCAACATCTTCAATCTCCTCCTCAGGTAACAAAAACAAGATCAAACATTAATGTTATGTGTGCTCACATTAGTGGGACTGTCAATAACATCATGTTAAAGTTAACTTTGTATTAGTGAAGAATATCAAATTCATAAACACGAATGTTAAATTCCATTGATGGTGGATAAAAACTGTCATTTTAGATTATTTATAATAATAGTATAGTCAAACAATGATATTCTCATTTACATAGACCATGCATTTAATATATACATACAAAAATTGTAAAATATTTAAATATTATTCTTAATATTATTATCTATTTTTGTTAAAAAATGTAACGGGACAAGATACACAACCCTTTACTTTGTGGATTCAGTTAGAGAATACTATATTATTAAATTTTTAAATTTACTTCTATTATTTAATGTGCTTCCTTCTCTTGTCATCCTTTGCTGAAACATTGATCCTGGCAAGCTCAGGAGTAGCAAAGAACCTAGGTTATAGCTGATGATTGGTTGCTGAATATATATACTGACTGTCATTGGTTCACCAATGTGTTCAGTCAGCAACCAGTAGTGCATTGCTGCTCATTCAACAAAGCATACAATAGAATGAAACAAATTAGATAATAGAAGTCAATTTTTAATAGATTTTTTTTATTTTATTATCTAGCTTAAAGGGACACTGAACCCATTTTTTTTCTTTCCTGATTCACATAGAGCATGCAATTTTAAGCAACTTTATAATTTACTCCTATTATCACTCCAAAGGGGCTGTCTTGGCCTTTGTTTGCTCACTGGTACTTTTTTTGAACGTTTGATCCATACATTATCAAGCATATGTTGCACATTATGTGTTCATCTTTATGAATTTACAATATTACATTTCTCTTTTTGATTATATATATCAGTACACATGGATGCATTTGATATTGAAAAGCCATAGAGGTCTGTATCTTATGTGATGTACTTGGCATTGGATCACATCTAGAGTGCATTATTTAATGTGCACATCATAGAGTACTTTTAGACACATGCCCGTGAATTGACTTATGAGAGTCCACTAGTTGGATAATATGGAAGTGTGTCATATATAGGCTGACCATATTTCCTTGAGACAAAAACGGGATATTGAGATGTCAAAAACGGGACGGGGTTAATATTCTTTATTCATAGGGAAAAAAGTAAGATTTTAACAAAAGTTCTTTTATGACATGAATAAACAATTGAGCCAACAATTATCCTTAGCTGAGTTACCCAAAATCATTGTTACATGGTGGAAGAACTGAGAAAAATGTGGAAATAGTTACTTGACAATGATAATTCTTATTTATAAAGTCTGTACAACCAGCACTGCAGCAGCATAATAATAAGCATAATTAATGACAATTTAATTGATTGACAGGCACAGACAATGGTCTTACTTTGGCCATGTACAATTCTTGCAGAACTTAGACATTTGATCTACTTGATCACTATGTTTGTATGTTCACCCTGTGACACAAGAAAATGGTAAGAATGATCTCTCTGGTGATGGTCAGCCACTAATTCGGGTGATGTCAGAGGCAGATAATCATCACATCAGATGATGACAGATCTAGTCCGACTCCTGTCCTTACTAGGCACTAGAAAGTAGTTCTAACTTCCCTCTCGTGACCAGTCTCTCTCCTCAGTTCAGTCTGACAGCTCACGACTGAGTACTGACCTGCTGTCACTTGCTTTCAATGATCACGCCCATAATTTTGAGTGCGGGCGGCATAGACATGGTGCTGTGGATCATGTGGGCATGGCCACCCAACCCAAACCCTGCAGTTAAAAAAAACTGCCCTTCCCGCCAGCAGGGAGTTTAAAACATTTTAGTAAGTGGTGTGTGTGCTAAAAAATGTCACTTGCACTGGCCGCACGGTCTAATAACCCTCAAAACGGGACAAAATTAATATTATTAAAGAAACGACGGGACAGGGGAAGAAACATAAAATAACGGTACTGTCCCTTTCAAAACGGGACGTATGGTCAGCCTAGTCATATAAACAAATATAAATGTGCACTCTACATAGGCTTTGAAACAAGGCATTCAGATGAATAGCAATAACAGTCTGTACAATAAAAATATAATTATTGTGGGATTGGATGTAATATGCATGTGACATCATGATGTCATCCATGTCAATTTATACCTAAAAAATTGAAATATTAAATTTGGATGCTCCTGCTGCATGGTATAAAAAGGGAGTCAGTAGTGTATTTTATAAAAATGTGATAATATTTTTTGACAGGAGCAAGGTGTAGACTGTATTTGTATAAAAATAATTATTTTCACTAAAATACACGTTATATACATGTTGGAATATAAATTTTTCATGTACCATCAGACTCCAAGGGAACGACATTCTCCTCCGTCACACATATAACATCCAGATCTGTAAAACATAATATGTTGTGTACACTTTAAAATCTAATATTTCAAGGGGGGTGGAGCCAGCAGCCTATCTGAGCAGACATGCTTCTTTGGAGCTCCTGAACAAACCCTTATTTTATTGCGATTAAAAAGCACATTTGCCATAAAAGGTGATCAGAAGAAAAGACTATAGTGACTGTTTCATAAGCGGGCTACATAAAGAACAAGTTTTGGGGCAATTTGTTGGAAACAGCTGATCCGCATTGCTCCGGAGGGTCGGGGATTCGCTCCGGAGGTGGCTGGGACCAGCCACAGCTGATAACAAAGCTGGGACATTACTAAGAAATGGCTATACGTACGGGAGGCCAGCGGATGAGCCGGTTTGTATTCTGCACTCTGTAAGTACCATGAGCTCTTATCTGCCAAGTTCTGTACACTTCAACACGGCCTATTCACTACACTGCCCTGCTTTCCCTCATCTAACACATCGGCACTCTCATAGGACACGGCGCCCTCGTGGCGCTAGTCGCCATTTTCTTTTTCTTGTTATTTTCCTGATGCAGTCTGGATTACGCCTAAACCTAGGCACACGTGGCTTATAAACCTGAATATATGAAGACCCTTACCAGACAATCCACTAAATCCTAGCTACCAAGGGCATAGTTTACTGGCACTACAGGGTTTTCAATATATTTTTCATGGCATACAATACTGTGGCGGATTTATAGCAGATTAAGCCTAGAGAAAGGCAAAGTCACTGTCAGTTAACTCTTACGCAGCATAACATACACTGGCACAACCTGCTCACATGATTTGCTTTGGTTATACTGAGAGACACTTGGGCTGATTAATATAATCTACAAAATTTGAATATGTAACCACTTAAAAGGGGCTCATACGGTCAGGGGCTATTATTATTGAACTCTCATCTGCTAACTATAGAGGGGATGTGAAAACAAGTAGAGGCCACATAAGAGAAAAGTAAGGACAAAAAAACATTGCACCTTTGAAATTAAGCTTTAGTTCTGAGATAAACTCTATAACTGGGCCCAAATAGGTCATAAACCTCCCCTAATGCCACAGGGGTCTAGAAGAAAAACCACTAACCCCCTGGAGTATAAGAAATCTGTGGCAGACCATTTTAAAACGATAACTGCCTTGGATAGGAGTACGGACGATTCCCAATCACATATAGATAAAAGCATTTGTACAGAGGACTGTCTTAGTGCTGGAGTCCACATGACAGATTCTTCAGCATCAGATATTGTGGCTACCCTAACTCAGAAGTTTAACTCCCTGCAGGACTCTCTCACAAAGGCCATTAAGGGCTCTGCTGCGGACCTCCGCAAAGATATAGGGGCCATCAGTGAACACATTGATATTCTGGAAAGAAAACAAGAGGACCTGGCTGTGGAACAGGGAAACCTGGCCAATCATTCACAAATTTTAGTGGACATGATGGATTCTATAGAGACTAAAATGGCAGACATGGAGGATCGGTCTCAAAGGAATAACTTAAGATTCAGAGGTATCCCTGAGGATGTTTCTCTGCCAGACCTAAGTAAATTTCTCAATGAGTTTTGTGAATATCTTCAACCCCCTGACTTCCATAATGAAACTATGGTGGACAGGGTGCACAGACTACCCAGAGGGAAGAATGTTTCTACAGAAAAACCTAGGGATGTGATAGCTAGATTTCACTTTTTTACATATAAAGAACAAATCCTGAGAGCCATATTTCAAAAGCCCTCTCTGCCAGAGAAGTTTAAAAATATACACATATTCCTGGATCTGTCCCAGTTCACTGTTCAGAAGAGGGGAACTTTCCGGAAGTTACTAAGACTCTGAGACAGCTGGGAATAAAGTACAGATGGGGCTATCCCACCAAACTGCATATACATAAAGATGGCCACATACACACAGCGGATACTCCAGATAAGGAACAACTTCTTCTCAAAGGATGGGACATGAGTGGAACACAGGAGAAAAGAACAAAGTCTATGCTTAATAACGAACTTGATCATGTTAATGCATCATCTTCAATCCTACGGCCGTCAGCATTAGAGTGGAGGCTGCTGCTCCAGAGGTTTGTCTCCCCCAAAAGACATGGCTCCGCTTTTGGATCATGCCACGTTGAATCGGGCAGAGGATCCCCCAGAAGAAAACGACTGATGAGTATATCCTTGACTATGCTGTTTTTCTTATAGTTATGATGTTCCTATATTTTGATGCACTTCTGGTTGTGGGACCAAGTATATGGGTCTCTAGGGACTTGATCTAGATAACTTTAATTTTTCACCTGTGGAACCATGACATATATGGATTATTGCTGATTTGACTATTAAGGTCAACATGGACTGGCTATAGTGACATTCCAGATATACTGTCATGGTAGAAGAGGTCCCTTGTTTTATATAATATGTTGTTTCTGTCACATTTGTTCTAGCTCTTAAATGTTTATAACCATATGTTTTTCCACAGCCATACTCCGGGGGTACGAATGCTAATATTTTTGGGTTTAATAATGTTCTAAAGGTTCCTGCCCTGAACAGAAAACATGTGCCCATAAGATAGGATAATAGAACACTCCAGCTGGGTTCAGAGCAGAGGTAGAGAGGGTGAGAACCTTAAAAGGCTACTGTTATTTTTTCTATGCATTTTTATGATTGTACTCCTTTGTTTTATACTCTTACATGTTTGTTGATGCTGTTCTGAGATAATGTTTGCTAGAGAACAAAGTGCACTGTGAGCGGGTTTGGTAGTTATAACATGTTTGCAATTTCTCATGGTCCTCTCTTACTGGACCTACCCCCTTGTAATTTCCATAAAGAATTGACTATCTGCTAACACAACGTAAGAAACCCCAATAATGACAGTAACCATACCACCAGCAGACTGACCTGGGATTTAGAGTCCAGTCATGATATATACGCAACACATGGGAGGGGCACCTCTAAGGTGACTCTAGGGTTCCCTAATATATGACCTGACTACCTTCCAGGAGCCCATCTTTCAAACTTAGTCTTGCCCTGATGGACGCAGTAGGGTGGATGAGACTCTAGAGATGATTCATAAGACTGACCAGTTGCCCTTCATGACCTGGTTACGATTAGGGGCATTACGTAATGGGATCCCCAACTATCTGTCGCTAGAGAATTTTCCTTTTAAGCAACAGAAATATGCCAAGTATAGACTGAAGTTGCTCTAGTTGTTCTTGTTTTTATGCATTGTTTGTTATACATATATTTAAAATTTACACTACAGAGATGTGCAGACAACATCCCTGAAGTCTTTTTTTCTTTTTCAATTTTTGCTCAAATTAGATAGTTATTATATTAAGTGAGAGAGTTAGAACATTTACCCTGAGTTAGGGGTAAAGACAGGGATATTAGAGATTTAACAAATTACATGTATATTACATTTTTTTTTTCATTTGGTTGCTATTATGGTTATTTTGTTACAATGTTAGCTAGAAAACAAACTAAACTATGATTAAGTTTTATGCTTACAACATGTTTATACCCTTCTTGAGCCATCTCTCACTTTGCCAGCCTGATTGTGATGAGCATAACACATACACCTACTACTGTATGGAATCTGCAACTGTACACAGTACATATTACCCCTTCCTCATTAGACAGCTTTGAGATCTAAATTCTGAGTAAGACAAATAGGAAGTGTTTAGGAAAGACAACTATATGCTGAGCCTGGGTTTTTTCATTAAAATTCCCCCCCCTCGGGTAACACCACAGTTTACTAAAAGTAAGCAAGAGAACGCAGATTTGCTTGACAAATTCTTACACTGTCTACATATTATATTGTGTTTATATTTTTCAAAGCTGAGCTACTGACGAGGTCGACTCAGCTTATATATAATATAGATAGCCTCTCTGATATATTCTAGGACACTGTTTTATTGGCGACTTTCTCCCCACCCCTTTCCTCACCCCTGGTCCGAACTCCCCCCCCCTTTTTTTTTTTTTTTAAGAAAAAATGGAACGTAATCTCCAATTTGTTTCCCTAAATACAAAGGGTTTGAATGCCCCATATAAAAGGAGTTTACTACAGACTTTTTTGAGGAAGCTCCGCAGTGATGTATCTTTTTTACAGGAAACACACTGGGCTACTGATAAGGTTCCAAAAGTGAAGTTTAAACAATATTCAGAAGTGTTCAGTTCAGTCTATCGTGAGAAGAGCAGAGGAGTCTCTATTCTGATAAGCAGAGATATAGCCTTTCATCAAATTCATATAGAGCTTGACTCAGAAGGCAGATTTTTAATACTAGCCTGCAAAGTTAACAACCAAATATATACTCTTGTGAACATCTACGCCCCATTTAGGGGCAAATACAGTTCCTCAGAAAGATTCTGCACCTTACTGAAAAACTACATCAAGGCACTCTCGTACTGGGAGGTTATTTTAATTTAGTGTGGGATCCGTTAACTGATAAAAAAATTCCAAATGGTAAAACACTTGATGTGTATTCCACATCTACAGCTCCTAAGTTCAGATACCTCATACAGAATTTCTCGCTATATGATGTGTGGAGATCATGTAACCCAGATTCTAGAGATTACTCATACTTCTCACCCCCACACCGCTCGTATTCGTGCCTGGATTATTTCTTTGTGGATTCTTGGACCATGAATATGGTCTCGGAGTCCAAAATTCAAAGCTGCCCTTGGTCATATCATGAGGCAGTGACATTCTCATTAAAAGGAGATGAGCTAAGATCAGCTAGACCGACCTGGAGACTTCCCAATTTTCTAGGGGAAGATGCGACCTTCTTACCCGACTTGACTAAGAAAATTGATGATTTTCTGATGACTAACCCTGTAAATGAGACATCCCACCAAATTAGATGGGCTGCTCTGAAAGCCTATTTGAGAGACTTTTGCATATCCAGGGTGACGGCCTTAAGAAAAGAATGTGGTGCCCCTTTAGGTAAACTTGTGTGTGACTTAAGAGTAAAGGAAAAGCAAAATAAAATAGCCCATACCCAAAATTTGTCGGATGACATTTTATTACTGAAGACTCAAATCAAAAATTTAGAACTAGAAAGAATCAGACAAGCATTCACAAAATTTAAACATATTATGTACTACAAAAGTAACAAAGCAGATTCGATGCTAGCAAAAAAACTCAAGAATTATACGGCAGCCTCTAGGATATTATATGTCTATGGAAATGGACATAAAGCTTACGCACCAGATGATATAGGGAAAACTTTTGCAGACTTCTATAGAAATTTGTACAATATTGCCATCTTTGAAAAACCAAAGACAACTCAAATTGTGGAGATGTCCTCATACTTACAAAAGCTGCAGCTGCCCATGTTGTCAGAAGAGGATTGCAGTAAGTTAGTGGAGCCTTTCTCTATGGTAGAGATAAGGCAGGCAATTAAACAACTGAAAAATAACAAGGCACCGGGACCTGACGGTTTCCCAGGTCAATTGTACAAAAAACTAAACCCACAGTTACAAAATATTCTATGTCAAGTGTTTAATGAAGTGAAGTCAGAAGGCCAGATTCTAAAGGAAAACTTAGAGGCTACCATTATAGCTATTCCAAAGCCTAGCAAGGATCCATCTTATAGTAGTAATTATAGGCCTACTCTAAACTAATAGCAGACAGATTGGCATGCATGTTGCCATCCTTGGTCCATATGGACCAGGTGGGCTTCGTGCACGGTCGTCAAGGACCCGACAATACTCGGAGACTGCTTATAGTCTTCACTGAAGCAAAAAGATCTAAGGTACCCCTGATGGCCCTGTCGCTCAATGCAGAGAAAGCATTTGACAGGGTCAGATGGGATTAAATATGGGAGGTTCAGAAGATTTTCGGATTCCCAGCCCAGGCGATAACAATGACTAAGGTATTATATTCACAACCATATGCTAAGGTAAGAGGTATGGGTTTCTGTTCCCCAGAGATTTCCATAAATATTGATACTATGCAGGGTTGTCCCCTGTCCCCCCTGATTTTTGCCCTTGCTATGGAGCCACTAGTGCAGGCAATCCATAAATCACCTGATGTATCTGGAATCCCTATGGGCTATCAACAGGAAAAAATAGTTTTATATGCAGACGATGTCATCCTCCTTCTTACGAATCCCATCTCCTCAGTTGGATCGCTGTTTCAATTGTTGGAATATTTTAGTACGCTTAGCTATTACAAAGTAAACTTGAAGACTAAGGTGTGGTAGCCAAGCGCTAAGACAATCCCTTAAGCTGAATACAAATAAAAGGGTCTAACCAACCCCCAAGGGAAAGAACTAGTGATAAAGGAATATGTACAGCGCCAATACAGGCTAAGGGATAAATATAAACACTAAAAGATGAGATGTGTACCTGCTAAGGCTAAAAAAGGATTTAGTGTATTGGTAACAGTAGATGTATACCTGCTTAGGCTAAAAAAGGATTTATTACAAATAAAATAGTATTGATAACAATAAATGAATAAAATTAATGAATAAAAACAATGGTAAGGTAGAGTCTCTCTGAAAAACTCACAATGTGCAAATGACAATTGGATCCAAGGGTGTGAGAAAACTAAAATGATGATATTGTGAAATCCACGTGTAAGTGTGGATACACAAATAAGAACAAGTGTTTATGCAACATAAATGTGCAACATAATCTGGGCATAAATGTGCAAATGTTTTAACAGCATAAGTGAGCGGCCAAGTGTGAGAATAAAATTGTGAACACTGTGTGTAAAATAATCAATTCACAACTAATAATCAAAAATACCCAAAAAATTCACAAAAAATGAGTAGTCCTAATAACACTGCAGTGCAAAAATGAGTCACAGGGGAGTTGATACCACTGGGTGAAAAATGTGGAAAAAAGGGTGATGTGACACAAGGCAAAAAAGAAAAATATATGTGAAAAAATGATCAAAAAATCCAGTGAAAAACAAAAGTCTTGATAAAGGCCTTATTTTGGGGCCGAAACGCGTAGACCTGTTGGTAAGCACTATTCTAAGTTTTTAACCACTTTGAGGACTTGTTACGCTATGTTAATCTTTTTTCTACAGGGACATTTCTAGGACATTGAACAAAGAGCTGACCGTTGTTAGGATTCACCTGGGAACTCTCCCCCTCAGGATTCAAGGTTCCTTCATATGATTCCATTTCTAATTTACTGTTATTTGGATTACAACACCCCTTTGTTCTTTTTTGATCTTTATTAACATTTGTTGAACATCATTTTTTGGTTTTTGTTTTTCACTGGATTTTTTGATCATTTTTTCACATATATTTTTCTTTTTTGCCTTGTGTCACATCACCCTTTTTTCCACATTTTTCACCCAGTGGTATCAACTCCCCTGTGACTCATTTTTGCACTGCAGTGTTATTAGGACTACTCATTTTTTGTGAATTTTTTGGGTATTTTTGATTATTAGTTGTGAATTGATTATTTTACACACAGTGTTCACAATTTTATTCTCACACTTGGCCGCTCACTTATGCTGTTAAAACATTTGCACATTTATGCCCAGATTATGTTGCACATTTATGTTGCATAAACACTTGTTCTTATTTGTGTATCCACACTTACACGTGGATTTCACAATATCATCATTTTAGTTTTCTCACACCCTTGGATCCAATTGTCATTTGCACATTGTGAGTTTTTCAGAGAGACTCTACCTTACCATTGTTTTTATTCATTTATTTTATTCATTTATTGTTATGAATACTATTTTATTTGTAATAAATCCTTTTTTAGCCTAAGCAGGTATACATCTACTGTTACCAATACACTAAATCCTTTTTTAGCCTTAGCAGGTACACATCTCATCTTTTAGTGTTTATATTTATCCCTTAGCCTGTATTGGCGCTGTACATATTCCTTTATCACAAAGTAAACTTGACCAAAACGGAAGCCTACTGTGTTAATATTCCTCAAGAACAGATGGCTACTTTGCACGTATACATGACTTCCAGTGGTCTACGGACAGTATTAAACACCTAGGCATAAAGTTGAGTGCAGATTTAGATAGGGTAATCAAACTAAATTTTGACACTCTGATCGAGGAACTTAAAACTTTGACTAATAGATGGGATCATAAGGAGATTTCCTGGTTAGGACGGGTAGCCACTGTAAAAATGTCTTTGCTCCCTAAAGCATTCCCCTGAATGCTCCTCATGTAATACTACAACAAATCCATCAGTTCTTTTCCAGATATGTTTGGATGAATAAAACCCCTAGAATAAGTCATAAGATTATGCAAAGAGAATATACTCGAGGAGGGGTCTCTTTCCCCAATATTTTTCTATACGACGAAGCAACAAGATTATCACAGATAACAGCATGGGGTCCGCGCGAAGAGCAGCCGGGATGGTATAGATTAGAGGAACTTTCTCTGCCGTTAGGTATGATTCCAAGCTATAGACCCCTGTCCGGGAGCATAGAGAACCCTATAGTCCATCAGAATATCCGTGTGTGGCATGGTCTTAGGCATCATTTGGAGATTGCTCTGCATCCATCCCCCATTCATCAACTGAGAGGTCTGATGTGGGATCTTCCCATTATGCACACGGAATTTTAGGCAGAGAAACAATTCACACTTCTCGAACATTTATATATCAACAATGAACTGATGACGGTCGCGCAGGTTACAAACTTGCTTATTGACCCTCCGCTCTGGTTCATATTTGAATGCTATAGACTACTTAGCTTGCTGAACTCTTGGAAATTTTCTGGACAAAACATTAGACAACGTTCAAATGGGAGGAGAGATGGCAAGATGGCCTAGGGACCTATAAACCTCTCACATTGCACTATAGGGTCATATTAAAAGATCATTCTATAGGCCTACCTAAACAGATCAAATCGTGGTGCAGGGAATTACACCTAGGAATAACGGAGCTAGACATAAGCAAGGCGGTAACCCTTACAAAAAAAACAATTCACTGTGTGACTATATTTGAAGGCTACATCAAGCTACTGTTGAGGTGGTATAGGGTACCCACCAGACTTCTAAGATGTATGAAGGATATTCCCCAAAATGCTGGAGGCAATGCAATGAAGTGGGTTCTGATCCCAATATTTGGTGGACATGCCCAAAACTCAGAACTCTATGGCAAGATGTTGAGACTTTGCTACAGTCTATAAACATAGATGTGACTTTGACTCCTCAACAAATGATCTTTCATGTTTTTGATGATGGGCTACCTAAATACTCTAAACAACTTGCAATATATATTATATCTACAACCAGGTTGTGCATCACCAGAACTTGGAAACAGGTGGAACCACCTTCGCTAACAGATGTATGTGAGGTGGTACATTTCTTGACCAAGATGGAAAAGTTTGTATAAAGCTCACTCGAGCGCATGGATGATTACTGGGCAATTTGGAATGATTGGCTTCATTACCAGTAATAATAATTGAAACTTTAGGCTGAGATAGACGTTCTGTATTCTTTACGATGTGATGGACTGAACACTAGGACCATTTGTAGCTTAAGAGAAGGCGTGATCTTTTAGCTGTAGCCCCCTTCTATGGATGTGTAAAAAAAAAATTGTCTTCTCCCTTCCCCCTCCCTCTCCCTCCCTCTTGAAAGTATACACTATTTGATTGAAGTCAGAGAGCTAAAAGTATATTTTAATTTGTTAGCACATTCTTAATCAATGATTTTACTTATTGATTTCTCTTCCCTACACCCACTGTGTTGGGGTAGGATTCAAGATATAAAAATAATACCAAAATGTGAGTTATTTTCCTAGGAGTTTAGATTTAAATGTAATAGGATCCCCTATCAACCTTATAAATATGCATAGGATTCAGCAGAGCTACATGTGGTCCTTCCATGCTGGTTATATAATGGATGTAGTGTCAATGTAAGTACCGTTATTTTTTTGTCTTGTTTAAATTGTGTAAAATGCCTCCTATTGAATGCATATTAAATGTACTGTATGTATAACCTCAATAAAAATGTTTTTTAATTTTTTTTTAAAAAAAAATCTAATATGTGTTACTGGTTCACAAGTACACACAATAATGTTGTATTAAAGAGAGGCTGAACCAAATCATTGAATTTCATTATTCAGATCGAGCATGCAATTGTAAGTAAATATATCATTTTTGAGTAATCATTTTTAAATGTACTTATTATTTGTGAAATCAGGAACAAAAGCATAGTACACAGAACATTTAATGCTTACCATGTGTGTATTGCTCAATGATTGTTGTCTAAATGTATACAAAAATCACCATGTGCTATCCATGTTCTGTAGCACAAAAGTGTAGACTAAGAAGCTTTGCTCCATCATAATCATAATCATCAACTATTTTGATAAGATACCTTTAATCATGTATGAATAGGTAAATGGACTTTGTGGTACAAGGAAGAGGGAAGAGGGCACAAGAAGGGGTTAAATAACACTCATTCCTATTGAGATATTAATAATGCTGAGAAACAATCAACTAAATTATGTGTAAATTGTTTACTTAAAAACTAATTTATTAACAAATATTAAAAAGAAGGATGTAATAAACATTACATATACTAACATGGAATAAACCACATAGTCTCCATTAAACTCCACGCTAACAGTTGTAAAGCACAGAAGGAGAACACAGCCCAACCACCCCCCTGTATTCCTGGCCGATAACTGGATACTCCGGCTTCAGGTGTCAGGGTTGGCCAGAACTGTGCTCCTAACAAGCTATACACTAAACACTAATGGAGTGAAAAAAGTAAAATAAACCCTGTCACACAAACGTGTTTCGGCCAAGATGTGGCCTTTCTCAATGTGTATAAAAACGGACAAGCCGAGTGCTGCATCTAAATCACTTTAAATACCCAATGTGCCTTAGAAACAACTAATTATATCACGAGTTAGTTTAATGCCCCTTCCAGAGCGAATCCCTTCACAGTGATGTCATGGAGGATTGTACTCAGCGGGTCCTCCTATTGGTTGTAGGTTTAACTCCCTCAGCCAATCACCGGACTATAATATTGTGCTTCTCCGTATTACGGATATGAATGGATGTCTAATTATATTGGTGCAAATATGATGAAGTATAGCATTGCATATATAATGCAGCTTGGAATGATTGGCATATTTGGTTTTTGTGAATTTTTGGTAACAAATACAGTGTTGTTACCCTAGGTTGTTCTAAATATTGGAATACTTTCTTGTCGATTACACCTTCAGAAGCTGCAGAGTCTATTAACTTATTATACTGTTTAAGAAAACCATCTGTAGGGTTACCAAATAGACTTTTATAGTTTTTTAGATTACTAAGCTATTTTTTAGCCTCCTCCACATACATATATGTAGGCCACAATACAATGTTCCCCCCTTTTATCACTCTGTTTTATCTGGACATCAGTCCACTGGTTCATAGAATTTAATGCAGATTTTTCTTCTATAGACAAATTAGCCTGTGTATTATCATTGTCTACAGACAGGGCCAGTATGTCTTTGCATACCAAATCTAAAAAGGTCAGAGTGTTAAAAGAGGTACTTGGTGGAGGTATAAAATGTGATTTAGTTTTTAACACATCACGCCATTTAGTATCTAAGGTCATAGTCTCATTGGTTTCAATAGTTGACTCCTCTAAAAGAGAGATTAGATCATTGATTGCCGCAGCATCATTTTTATCTAAACCTTCAGTCTCTGTATTTGAGGAAAAATATTTCTTAAGCAGTATTTTAGGTGTAAAAAGGTATACGTCTTTAATAGTCTCAAACTTGTCAAGTGTAGGTGTTGGAACGAATGACAGACCCTTTTTAAGAACTGAGATCTGTGTATCAGTCAAAACTCTATCAGAAAGATTAATTATATTTAATTCTTGTTGACTTGTTTCTTTTTGGCAAAAGATTTTTTCTTGAATTTGACTTGTTTTCTGGTTCTGGGTTTGTTTTCCCCTACCCCTTTGGGTTCTATGACTAAAGCGATATTCCCATTACCACCATGGGGTGTTATCCTACTACGCAAGATTGGTTTAGGTCTCAACTCTTCATCAGAATTGTCTCCATCAGTGGTGTCACAATCCCTATCTGAAAAGTCTGAATCAGTATTTATTGATTTGTTGATATTCCACATATATACTGACTTGTTAGCATTATCTGTTATATCTCTTTCTATTTTATTCTCTTTTTTTATCTGAAATATATTTAGCAAATCTTTCTACTTCTTCCTTAGCTTTCACATAAGACTTTTGGAATTCCTCTTTTAATTCATATTGTTTTAATTCCCCACTAACTTTAGTAATTTCATCAGTTATTTCATTAAGCTTATCCATCTCATGCTCTATCAAGTAACCTATGAGTTTAATTGAGCACTCCCACTTAATCTTTAATGCAGATTTTAGGTCTTGAAATGAGGGAAATAATCTGAGTCGTAAGCCTCTAAGTATTACCTTATTATCATTGTAGAAATTAAACATATACCGATATTCCATTGTCTTTTTATTTGTCGTTTTCAAATTCTTTTTAGATTTTTAAGAGATTTTAACCATTTCCCAAATTGTGCATTGTCTTTGGTATTTTTGTTTTTCAAGTCAACTGTTACATTTTTTACATTGACGCTAGACTTCGTTATATTGTGGATTCATTACCCTCACACACTAAAGATACTAGTATAGAAAGACATTGGGATGTACAGCGGTTTCCCATTTCCTTAAGAAGAATGAAACTATGTCCAATGAATCCAAGCAGTTTATTATTAACCTACTGGAATTTGTACTTGGACATAATTATTTTGTATTTGATGGAAAATTTTATTTACAAACATGCGTGACAGCAATGGGGACATCTTGTGTCCCAACATACGCTAACATATACCTGGGCTGGTGGGAGGAAACTGTAGTGTTTCACAAAACCCTCAAACAGTACACACAATACATCACCCACTCGTCCAGGTATATAGATGACATTTTCTTTGTGTGGGAGGGTCCTAAAGAATTGTTGAATAAGTTCATCTCTCTACTCAATACCAATCCTTTTGGTCTGTATTTGACAATGACATGCGATGACTCAAAGGTGGAATTCCTAGATCTAACTATTAGAAAAGTTAATGATCGCTTGGAGACTGACACCTATAGGAAACCGACAGCTATTAATAATATCTTAAGTGCGAACAGTTACCATCATCCAAATACAGTAAAAAGTTTACCAGTAGGTAAATACTTAAGGATTCGCAGGAATAGTTAGTCACTAGAGTCATTTAATAAAGCAGCAAAGGAATTGAGAGAGAGATTGCTCTTACGGGGTTATTCTAATAAGTCCCTAAAAAGAGCCTATCAGAAAGCACTTAATAAAAATAGACAGGTACTTCTGAACCCCAAAAAAATTGCTGAAGATTCTAATCCCCTCAGGTTCATTTCAACTTTTTGGAACCAGAGTAAGCAAATATCCAATGTGTTATTAAAACACTGGCATATTTTACAATCGGATGAACAACTTAAGTCTATAATCCCCATGAAACCACTATTTACTTATAGGAGAGCCAGTAATCTTAGTGATCGTTTGCGGTTAGTCATTTCAATAGAAGTGCTAAAAAGCCCCCACTATACAAAGGATCTATAGCTTGTGGTAATTGCAAGGTGTGCACGCATATGGTAAAAAAGAAAATTATGGTAGATAAATTCCAGAATAAATGGATCATACGTAACCATATTACATGTAAAACTTCCAATGTATATTGTGTATCCTGCAGCTGTAATTTATTTTATGTAGGAATGACGACGAGATTAATGGGCAAAAGAATGACAGAACACCTAAGCAACATTTGAAATGCTGCTTAAGATGTAGAAAATGGCAAACAAATCACTAGTGCTGCAAGGCATTTCCTACAGTATCACAATGGCAAAACTGGCACTTTTAAATGCTGGGGTTTAGAAACACTGATATCTGGCATTCGTGGAGGAGATATAGTACAGGCTTTATTGAAAAAAGAAGCAAGGTGGATTTTTAATTTGAACTCTGTTATGCCAAATGGCATGAATGAGAACAATACTTTTTGGGTGTTTCTGTAAATAAATTTAAGGCTCACTGCAAAATTGATGTATGGGCATAACCTGTCTTTTCAACTAGTTTCAATATCTACCTGCTTAGATATGCACCCAGAATTAAGTAAGATGCACTTAATAATCTATGTGTTGATAACTACGTACTAGTGATGAAATTTAGGTCTGGTAAAACCTTTAATTAAAGTCTTTATATCTTTAATAGTATTTCACATTTGTGACACCTAGAACTAACTTAAGATAATAAATATTTTGTGGGTTACAGACTATATACCTTTGAGAATTTAAGGTGAAATGAGATCTTGAATCAAGCATCTTTCACCTGTAATAATATTTGCCAATATTAAATACCATAAATAATTTGGTTACCACTTTGATCGGTAATAGTAAATTACTACACTATTGGCTAGATTTAGAGTTCTGAATTAGCCTTAAAAAGCAGCGTTAAGGGGTCCTAACGCTGCTTTTTAACGCCCGCTGGTATTTAGAGTCAGGCAGGAAAGGGTCTACTGCTCACTTTCTTTCCGCGACTTGAGGCTACAGCAAATCCCCTTACGTCAATTGTGTATTCTATCTTTTCTATGGGATTTGCCTAACGCCAGTATTATGAGTCTTGGAAGAAGTAAGCGGTACAGTCTCTTCCGCCAAGACTTCAACCGCAAAAAAAAGTCAGTAGTTAAGAGTTTTATGGGCTAACGCTGGAACATAAAGCTCTTAACTACAGTGCTATAAAGTACACTAACACCCATAAACTACCTATGAACCCCTAAACCGAGGCCCCCCACATCGCAAACCCTATAATAAAAATTTTAACCCCTAATCTTCCGACCAGACATCGCCGTCACCTACATTATCCCTATGAACCCCTAATCTGCTGCCCTTTACATCGCCGACACCTATATTATATTTATTAACCCCTAATCTGCCACCCCCAACCTTGCCGCCACCTACCTACACTTATTAACCCCTAATCTGTTGACCGGACATTGCTGCCACTATAATAAATGTATTAACCACTAAACCGCCGCACTCCCGCCTTCAAACACTATAATAAATTTTATTAACCACTAATTCGCCCTCCCTAACATCGCCGCCACCTATCTACAATTATTAACCCCTAATCTCCCGCCCCCAACGTCACCGCTACTATAATAAAGTTATTAAACTGCATTCTATCGGCTCATCCAATCAGCCAATCGGATTGAACTTCAATCCGATTGGCTGATTAAATCAACCAATCTGATTTTTCCTACCTTAATTCCTTTTGGCTGATAGAATCCTATCAGCCAATCGGAATTCGAGGGACGCCATCTTGGATGACGTCATTTAAAGGAACCTTCATTCGGCCTTAGGACATCAGAAGGAGAGGATGGCTCCACATAGGATGGATTCAAGATGGCTCCGCTCAGCTCTGGTTGATTGAAGATAGAAGATGTCGCTTGAATGAAGAAATCTGCCGCTTGGAGGACCTCTTCTGTCCCGATTGGATCAAGACTTCTGCCGCTACGGATGTCCTCTTCTGTCCCATTGGTGGCCGGCTGGCTGAAGATGACTCAAGGTAGGGTGATCTTCAGGGGGGTAGTGTTAGGTTTTTTTTTAAGGGGCGATCGGGTGGGTTTTAGAGTAGGGGTGTGTGGGTGGTGGGTTGTAATGTTGGGGGGGATTGTATATCTTTTTTTACAGGTAAAAGAGCGTATTACTTTGGGGCAATGCCCCGCAAAAAGCCCTTTTAAGGGTTGGTAAAAGAGCTGATTTACTTTGTAATTTAGTTTAGGGTAGGGAATTTTATTATTTTAAGGGGCTTTTTAATTTTATTAGGGGGATTAGATTAGGTGTAATTAGATTAAAATTCTTGTAATTTTTTTATTTTTTGTAATTTAGTGTTTGTTTTTTTGTATTATAGTTTAGTTTATTGAATTGTATTTTATTTTAGATAATTGTAGGTAATTGATTTAATTAATTTATTGATAGTGTAGTGTTAGGTGTATTTCTATCTTAGGTTAGGATTTATTTTACAGGTCATTTTGTAATTATTTTAACTAGGTAGCTATTAAATACTTGCAACATATCCCTCCCTACAACTCTCCCTCCTTCTGCTCCTCATACCAAACTTCACAGAAGCATTACGTCGTTAGATCAACAATAGCTTTCTAATTCCCTCAAACCTCTCCTCTCATTCTTCTCCTCCTTTTCATGCCCTGACCAATCTATCTGCCACTATAATTCCAGCCTTACATCCGTCCTTGACAATCTCACCCCTCTTACCATAGCTCGGAAATCAAACACTCATCCTCAGCCTTGGCATACTCCTCTGACACGATACCTACGCAGATGTTCCCGTACTGCTGAGTGGCACTGGAGAAAATCTAGGAGTTCAACTGATTTTCAACATTACAAATTTATCTTGAACTCTTACTACTCTGCCATTAATTTCCATAACACTACTTCTCTACTCTTATCTCTAATCTTTCTTCAAACCCAAAACGTTTGTTCTCCACTTTCAATACTCTTCTCCACCCTCCCCCACCTCCTAATACAACTTCTCTGTCAGCTCAAGACTTTGACAACCACTTCAATAACAAAATCAACTCCATCAGAAATTAAATCAGCTCTCAACATAATTCCATTCTCTCACCCCCTCAAATGCTCTCAATCAACCACAACCCACATAACCTTAAACTTAGCTCATTCTCCCCTGTTACTGAGGAAGAAGTTTCGGCACTTATACTGTGCTCTCACCTCACTACCTGTCCCCTTGACCCTATCCTCTCAAAGCTACTCCCCTCCCTCTCTGCCACCCTTACCCCTATACTCACACACTTTCAACCTCTCCTTCAGCACCAGTATATTTCCCTCATCGCTGAAACATGCACTGGTCACACCTATCCTCAAAAAACCTTCCCTTGATCCTACCTCCCCATAGAACTACTGCCCTATTTCCCTCCTCCCTCTTCCATCAAAGCTTCTCGAAAAACTAGATTATGCACACCTATCCCATTTCCTTACAATAATCTCCCTTTTTGACCCATTGCAATCTGGATTGCGTCCCCATCACTCCACAGAAACAGCAATTGTTAAGGTTACCAACGGCCTACTTACAGCAAAATCAAAAGGCCACTTCTCCAAACCCTCCAATCCTTCAGGATATGTGACACAGCCCTCTCGTGGCTCTCTTCTTACCTGTCAAACCGTACCTTTAGTGTAGCCTTCCCTGGAGCCACCTCTGCCCCATCACCACTTTCTGTCGGAGTACCGCAAGGCTCTGTCCTTGGTCCCTTTCTCTTCTCAATCTACACGTCATCACTAGGTTCCCTAATAAAGTCCCACGGTTTACAATATCATTTTTATGCCGATGACACTCAAATCTACTTCTCTGCACCAGACTTTTCTCCTTCCTTGCTAACCCGTGTCGCTAACTGTCTTTTTCACATCTCCAACTGGATGTCCTCTCACTACCTCAAGCTAAATCTCTCCAAAACTGAGCTCCTTATTTTCCCCCCTTCTTCAAAACTCTCCACCCCCAATCTCTCTATAACTGTCGACAACTCCATCATTACCCCTACCCTGCATGCCCGATGTCTCGGGGTCACATTTGACTCAGATCTTTATTTCACTCCTCACATTCAGTCTTTGGCTAAAGCCTGCCGCTTCCACCTTAAAAAATCTCTAAAATTAGACACTTCCTTACACAAGACACAACTAAGATTTTAATCCACTCTCTCATCCTCTCCCGCCTCGATTACCGCAACTCTGTCCACTCTGGTCTCCCCACCTACCGCCTAGCTCCTTTACAATCCTTAATGAATGCCTCTGCCAGACTCATCTTCCTTACAAGTTGCTTTTCATCTGCTGCACCTCTCTGCCAATCTCTTCACTGGCTTCCTCTTGCCTCTAGGATCAAACGCAAAATTCTCACTCTGACATACAAAGCCCTCAACTGCACTGCTCCCCCCTATATCTCAGACCTTGTCTCCAGATACTCTCCCTCCCGTCCCCTTCGCCATGCTCACGACCTCCTACTCTCCTCCTCTCTTGTCACCTCATCACGCTCCCGTTTACAGGACTTCTCCAGACTGAACTCTCTGCCTCGCTCCACAAGATTCTCTTCTAGTTTTAAAAGCTTCAAGTGCTCCCAAAAGACTCTACTGTTCAGGGATACATACAACCTACATGCATACAACCTACGCTAACCTTTCTTTATACCAGTTCCTCTCCTCCATTGCTATCCCATGAACCCCCTTAGCATGTAAGCTTAAGAGGCCAGCTGTTTGTTGATCACCTTCTCAAGAGCTGACTACAACAGTGCAACTCTTGGCAGGGCCCTCTACCCATTTGATCCCTATAACTGTTTTGTTGTACTCCGCCTTTGTTAACAGCTCTGCGGAATCTGTTGGCGCTCTACAAATAACCGATAATAATAATAATATTAACTATTTAAAGGACCAGTCAACACCTTAGAATTGCATAATCAACAAATGCAAGATAACAAGAAAATGCATTAGCACTTAGTCTGAACTTCAAATTAGTAGTAGATTTTTTTTATAACAAATTTCAAAGTTATTTATAGTTCCACTCCCCTTGTACCATGTGATAGCAATCAGCCAATCACAAATGCATATACGTATAGTCTGTGAATTCTTGCACATGCTCAGTAGGATCTGGTGACTCAAAAAGTGTAAATATAAAAGACTGTGCACATTTTTTTTAATGGAAGTAAATTGGAAAGTTGTTTAAAATGACATGCTGTATCTGAATCATGAAAATTTTATTTAACCTGAGTGTCCCTTTAATAGCTATTGTACCTAGTTAAAATAAATACAAAGTTTCCTGTATTTAAATATAAATCCTAAAATAGCTACAATGTAACTATTAGTTATATTGTAGCTATATTAGGGTTTATTTTACAGTATTTAGTTTTAAATAGGATTAATTTATTTAATGATAGTAATTTTAGTTCGTTTTATTTAAATTATATTTAACTTAGGGGGGTGTTAGGGTTAGACTTAGGTTTAAGGGTTAATAACTTTATTATAGTATCGGCGACGTTGGGGGCGGGAGATTAGGGGTTAATAATTGTAGGTAGGTGGCGGCGATATTAGGGAGGGCAGATTAGGGGTTAATAAAATTTATTATAGTGTTTTCGAGCCAGGAGTGCAGCGGTTTAGGGGTTAATACATTTATTATAGTGGCGCCGATGTCCGGTCAGCAGATTAGGGGTTAATAAGTGTAGGTAGGTGGCAGCGACGTTGGGGGGGGACAGATTAGGGGTTAATAGGTTAATAAATATAATATAGGTGTCGGCGATGTTAGAGACAGCAGATTAGGGGTTCATAGCTATAATGTAGGTTGCGGCGGTGTCCGGATTGGCAGATTAGGGGTTAATAGTATAATGCAGGTGTCAGTGATAGTGGGGGCGGCAGATTAGGGGTTAATAAGTGTAAGATTAGGGGTGTTTAGACTCGGGGTTCATGTTAGGGTGTTAGGTGTAGACTTAAAAAGTGTTTCCCCATAGGAAACAATGGGGCTGCGTTAGAAGCTGAACGCTGCTTTTTTTGCAGGTGTTTTTTTTTCAGCCAGCTCAGCCCCATTGTTTCCTATGGGGAAATCGTGCATGAGCACGTTTTTCCAGCTTACCGCTACCGTAAGCAACGCTGGTATTGAGGGCTGAAGTGGAGCTAAATTTGGTTCTCCGCTCACTTTTCTGAGGCTAACGCAGCCATTCAGAAAACTCATAATACCAGCGTTGGCTTAACGATGCGCTGGAAAAAAAGGCTCATTAGCACCGCAGGTCTTTACCGACAAAACTCCAAATCTAGGCATATATTTGGTATTTTATGGATAATATTAAGCTATGTGCATCTATACATAAATGGTATTAGTGAAGTACCACTTAACTTGGGATACTTCGCATCATCACAATGTAGTATTCGTAGAAAACACAATAATAAGTTGTCTCTTTCTTTGTATATTAGATACCTTTGTTATATAATATACTTTACTGACATGCCTCTTTAGGATATAATATATAAGCTGTTAAAATAGGTTTATAAGAATATGTGCTGTCACAGTCATCTATGACATTTGGTAAAATTACAACAATGTTAGTAATTAATGCGTTTTAGCCTACAGTTATGAGTCATATGAATCCATATCGCTGTCACAATATAATTGAGATGAACTTGTTTAAAACATCTTACCATAGCTATACAATTGTATGAGCTGTACACATCTACAGTCTGCGACTTGGCTAGTGTGTTTTTACTGCAATATTGTTAGCGGTTTTTCACACTAAGGTAAGAGCGCAGAACGTGAGAGGGATGTGTATGTTCAATTTGCATGTCTGAGCAGGATCATACAGAAAGCTGCATTATATATGCAATGCTATACTTCATCATATTTACACCAATATAATTAGACATCCATTCATATCCGTAATACGGTGAAGCGTGATATTATAGTCCGGTGATTGGCTGAGGGAGTTAAACCTACAACCAATAGGAGGACCCGCTGAGTACAATCCTCCGTGACATCACTGTGAAGGGATTCACTCTGGAAGGGGCGTTAAACTTACTCGTGATATGATTGGTTGTTTCTAAGGCACATTGGGTATTTAAAGTGATTTAGATGCGGCACTTGGCTTGTCAATTTTTATACACATTGAGAAAGGCCTCATCTCAGCCGAAACACGTTTGTGTGACAGTGTTGATTTTACTTTTTTCACTCCATTAGTGTTTAGTGTTTAGCTTGTTAGGAGCGCAGTTCTGGCCATCCCTGACACCTGAAGCCGAAGTATCCAGTTATCGGCCAGGAATACAGGGGGGTGGTTGGGCTTTGTTCTCCTTCTGTACTTTACAACTGTTAGTGTGGAGTTTAATGGAGACTATGTGGTTTATTCCATGTTAGTATATGTAATGTTTATTACATCCTTCTTTTTAATATTTGTTAATAAATTAATTTTTAAGTAAACAATTTACACATAATTTAGTTGAGTGTTTCTCAGCATTATTACTATCTCAATAGGAATGAGTTCTATTTAACCCCTTCTTGTCCCCTCTTCCCTCTTCCTTGTACTACACAGTATATTACTAAGGGTTAGCACCAGGGATTATTATATAATTTTATTCCTTATACATACACTCTATCACAGTGCCAATATTTTCTATCTATTTACTAGGTAAATGGATTTACCATTATCCTGCTCAGGCAGATCTGTATTGGTGCTGGATCCCTCAGGGATTGTCAAACTAACTTCAACTTTTAATGATATAAATATAAATTATGTAACACAATTTGTACATATGCTTTAAAAATAAATATTTTGCATTAAATAAAAATTTATATTAAACAAGTCTAAATCAAATTAATCGAAATATGAAGACTAGACCACTAATATGAAAATCAAATTTAATATTTCCTTAAGGTGATAGAGTAGAAAATGATGTCTTTCACAGATATACTATTTTTTTAAAGATTATACATCTGATTCTTATCATATTCATCTATCGAACATTTCCAAATATAGATTTGTCCATTTTTCCTAATCAATCCAGACAGACAATTAACACTTTGAACACTTTTCATTCTCTTGCTATTTTAATTATAAGATTAAAGAATATAAGCGTATGAGTTGTGCCATTTTATATTCAACATATGTGTACCAATTTAAGATTGTGTAAATGCAGCCAACAACTGTCAAGCACTACCCATGTGATGAATCAAAAATGGCCCAGCCCCTAATATTATATTCAAATAAAGATAGCAGGATTATGAAGAATATATTAGAATTCAAGTAAATTTAGATTTTGCTTAATATGCAATTATATATCCAAATCATACATTTTTCATTTTAAATGCACTTTACATTTAATTATAGGATCCATGTTCATATAGATCAATATGAATGTATTAGACAATGTTACGTACAAATGTGTAAGCCAATAGTGAAGTATAATGAGACATACCAGACTGGGGCAAACCCGAGGTTGAGTGTCCAGCACCAACATCAATATCTGTAAAATATTAAATCAAGATTGGATCTCATTAACTTTGACACAATCTATCAGACATATTTTTTAATTTTGACAACGTAAAACATATTCTTAAATATGCATGTGAGTTCATTGTTTTGAAAAATGTATGTATAAATGAGCAGAGATGAGTTCCTAGTTTGAATATACCATAAAGTGATAACTGAATAACAACTATTATGAAAATGGTATATATGTTTCTGAATGATTTATAATTTTTATTAAATTCAAGGTTTTAAAACTGTTTGATCTATTTATCAAGGCACTATCAAACTACATGGTTAATTTAATGACCACATATGTTAAATGACCAGTGAATCAAATAATAGAATCTTTTTATTCCAATCCTTATTTTGATTTATATATTTAGCTTGAAATATCTTTAAATTTAATTTTCTTTTGTATTTATGTCGCTATCATGACTTTTATCTTTATCCTAGTTAGTCTCACATGTTAATTTCTTATACTATGAAGTGTGCCTCTTTTGTTAAAGGAACATTGTATTCGAAATCCAACCTTCATTAATTACATAGTGAATGCAACTGATATAGTATCGAAACTTCACTTGTAACATCAACTTGTGTTTGTTCTCTTGGTAATCTGTTTAAATCTAAAACTAATTCTGGTCATATTCAATTATCAATATCCTGGAAATGGCAAGATTAGTTTAATGCATTTTGCAATTTTCAAAATCTAGAGGGTGTAAGTTCATGTGTGCCATTCAGATAACATTGTGACCATGCCCATGGATTTGTAAGGGAGATTGCACTGATTGGCTAAATACAAGCCTGCCAATTAATTAATTAACAAGGGGTCAGTCGGCAATGGCTTAGATACAAGCTAATCACAGAGTTTAAAATTATTTTATAATAAATGTTATTTTATCAATCGAAATGGATTTAGAAATATATTAATCATGTTTATTTAATTAAAAAAATAATTTCTGTTGTTGACTGTCCCTTTGAGTCATTTTATGTATTCTTGCATTGATATCAATTGTTAGACATTTATTTGTCATTATTTAACTTTAGATTCATAGTATAGATAATTGTATTTTTAATCTTGAAACTCATGATACTGTATTTTTAACATTTATACAAATTAATGTATATATTTGACCAACATATCTAAAGTAATTCCACTGTAACAGCAAACTCATGTTCACGTATCTGCACAATTATTTTTTTCCGTTAAATCTCTATGATGCATATTCATCATTGCACAATAAATAGCATTCTTCCAATATGATGCTTTCCAAATTCGAAATTCAATTGTATATCGTCCTAGTTAACGTCTGTTATATATTTGAGATATGTTGGAGATATGAATGTATACACATTGCTTAAATGTATACTCAAATATTTAAATATTATTTGAAGTCTGATCTTTACCTGGTTCAGTCTCTGTCCCACTTGCTCCCAGGTCACCAATTTGAGGGGCACTGGCTTCTGGGCTGTGAGTCTCATGGGCATCAGCTGGGGGCTGGGAGGGGGGCAAGGACCACGTGCTTGCAAATACGGAGGGAAAACGGAGATTGAGGAGTGGTCATAAAGTATCCTCATGTACAAGAAGGACTAGTTTCCATGGGGGTAGGCTCAGATCCTCACCTCTCTGATGGGCATGAGTCTAAACCCTCATGAGGTGGACATTCTTCTGCAGAACCTCATATCTCTGAATCTCCCACACATTTGCAAGGGTGTCCTCTGGATGTCTGACACCCCATTAACTGATAGAGCGACAGACTCCCAGAAGGAATCTTTTACTGCCCAAGTCTTTGTCCTCCTCTGAGCCCCATAAAGCTGTGGATAAAACTCCTTGACGGCGAAGACCAGTGCTGCATTCTCCTGACTGATGAACCTGGGAAGCACCATGTTTCCAAACAGGCTTTAGAGAACTGACAAAAATGGCTACGTGAAATTGACTTTTATATGGGGAAGTAAACATGAGATACACCATGGGACATGGTATCTGTACATCTGATTGGATAAAATAATGTAATTTTGGTATCATGCCTGTGAGGCCATACTGACTCAAGTCATGTTTGTGTGATGAACTCTGTTTGGCCGTTACTTAATGGTTCATGGATTCATATCTTTGTAACTTATATACACATAGCTCCTAGGGGTGCTATGACTACATTTGGCATGTAGACTTTTCTTAAGAATTTATGGGAATGTAATGGGTATGTGACACATATATAATATACGGCATCCATTAAATATTAAAGGGTTAGTAAAGTCCAAATTAAACTTTCATTATTCATATAGGGCATGTAATTTTAAACAACTTTCTAATTTACTTTTATCATCAAATTTGCTTTGTTCTCTTGTTATTCTTAGTTGAAAGCTAAACCTAGGTAGTCTCATATGCTACTTTCTAAGCCCTTGAAGGCCGCCTCTCATCTAAATGCATTTTACAGTTTTTCACAACTAGAGGGCATTAGTTCATGTGTTTTATATAGATAACACTGTGCCCACGCATGTGAAGTTATTTAAGAGTCAGCACTAATTGCCTAAAATGCATGTCAGTCAAAAGATCTCAGATAAGGAGGCAGTCAGCAGAAGCTTAGATACAAGGTAATTACAGAGGTAACAAGTATATTTCTGTAACAGTGCTGGTTATGAAAAACTGGGGAATGGTAAATAAAGGGATTATCTATATTTTTAAACAATACCATTTTTGGTAATGTCCAGAAACTCTCTGATGCAGCTGTATATGCAACACGCCCGTGCTTAACCCTTAAAATTAGCACAATTTATGATAACTAAAATCACTACCTGTTTCAAAAAGCTGCAGGTGTGTGTTATCAAATAACAAACAGTTCAAATATAGGCGTGTATATGCATTAAGTATATGGTTGACAGAAAAAATCTGTACCGATGATAAGTCATAAGTAATGTATATATTCAACACTTATTATCCGGTTTCAGCATAATAGCTATTACAGGTTTCTTCATAGAAAACAATTTTCTTCATAGAAAACACTTAGCACATCCAGTTTGTGTTAACATAGCTTTTATTTAAAAACATAAAAAATTAAAGTGTACAGATTGTGTTCTATTAGTTGTACCTTGTACAGTAATAAATACCTCTGACCCTCAGTAATGCGTCACCTGACGCGTTTCGCCGTAGCTTTATCAATAGTGACTTACAGTGTAAACTGAACCGCCAACTTTTAAACATCCCTCTAATCACGTGACTTCCATTTCCATTCAAAAGACGGAAGTCTCGTTTCGGTAACATCTTACCCAATTACTGAACCCAATTTTTTTCTTTCGTGATTCAGATAGAGCCTGTAATTTTAAGCAACGTTCTAATTTGCTCCTATTATCAATTTTTCTTCGTTCCCTTGCTATCTTTATTTGAAAAAGAAGGCATCTAAGCTTTTTTCTTGGTTAAGAACTCTGGACAGCACTTTTATATTGGTGGATGAACTCTATCCACCAATCAGCAAGGACAACCCAGGTTGTTCACCAAAAATGGGCGGGCATCTAAACTTACATTCTTGCATTTAAAATAAAGATACCAAGAGAATAAAGAAAATTTGATAATAGGATTAAATTAGAAAGTTGCTTAAAATGTCATGCTCTATCTGAATCACGAAAGAAAAAATTTGGTTTCAGTGTCCCTTTAATGAACTAAAAACAAAAATATTTAAGGGGCAGTAATGAATATGTATGTTCAATAGATACAAAGATATCGTTGTATAAGCAAATTGCTATATGAAACAAAAACAGACCGCAAAGTTACAAATGTCTGGGGAAATTGTTAACAACGTCAGATTCTCAGTTTGATAATAATTATTTTTGTATTTTTAATTTTTCTTGTAACCATAGTTTTTTTATTTTCTATATATTATTTATTTATTGTTGCATTTAATTGTGTAGATTGGACATCATACTTTTTATCATTATTCTAAAAAGAGGTCGACATCCCACCTGGCGTTTATACCTTTTGGTTCTTTTGTTTGCAAAAAGAATATCCACTTAGTCTCCCTGAATAATATGTTTTTGAATCTATTACCTCCTCTAGGTGAACTATGTATATAATCTATTGCTTGTATCTGAAAAGCTTTTGTAGGATTGGGATGCATGCAAAAATGTTTAGCTATTCGAGTCTTTGGTGGATCTGCCTGTATGTCATTGAGATGCTCCCTAGCTCTATCCTTCAACATACGGCTAGAGCACCCTACATACTGTTTATTACAAATTGAGCATGTGATAAGATATACTATATATTTTGATGTACAATCCAAACGGTATCTAATTTTATATAAGAACTAAAGAATTCCCCTGTCTTTATATATTTACATGTTAAACATGGATGATGTCCACATTTAAAACAACCCTTTTTACTTAACCAATGCTCATTAGTTTGTTTCTTATCAGTCCCTGTATAAACATACTCAATCAGTCTGTCTCCTAATATAGGTGATCTTCTAGCAATATACTTACAACCTTCGGACACAATTTTATTTAGTATAGTATCTGTTTGTAATATATTCAGATTACTTTTTACTATATTTGTAATTTTTCTGAACTGTTTACTATACATTGTAATAAAATGTATGCCTTTATATTTATTTCACTGTTGATTCTTGTAATAATGTTTATTTCTTTTTTTTGTCTTAAGTAATGATTTCCTATTGATTCTTCTTATTTCATTCTGAGTTTGTTTCAACTTGTTAACATTATATCCTCTATCCACTAGTCTTACTATCAATTCATCTGAGTGTTTATTGTAAGCTTCTAATGTGGAACAATTCCACCTGATACGTATAAATTGGCCTTTTGGGATCCCTGCTTTTACATGCGTTGGATGACAAGAGTTTTCACGTAAGATGGTATTTCCAGTTATCTCTTTTCTATATAATTCTGTGATGATCTTTCTCTGTTTTTCATTTCCTGTTAAACTTATATCTAAATATCTGATTGTTTTTTTATGATAATCCCAAGTAAATTTGAGATTATAATCATTATTATTTAGATAGGAGATGAAATCCTGTGCTATTTCCTTCTCTCCTTTCCATATAAATAGTAAATTGTCAATGTATCTAGTATACATGACGATATATTCTAAAAATGGATTATTAGTTGAAACTATATATTGTGATTCAAACCACCCTAAAATATGTTCGCATATGATGGAGCAAATTTTGCCCCCATCGCTGTACCACATTGTTTCAGGAAATATACACCATCAAATTGAAAAAAGTTATTGGTTAATAAGAAACTTAACACCTCTATGATATAATCTATCAATCCCTCTGATTATTTACTATAAATGCCTAAGATGTAACGCACTGCTTTTAAACCCAACACATGTGGGATACATGAATACAAGGAACTGACATCTACAGTAAGCCATGCTTGTTCTTTCTCCCAATTTTCTTTTTTTACCTTATTTAACAAATGAGATGTATCTCTCAAAAATCCAGGTAATTGGATAACACAAGGTTGAAGTAGATTATTGACCCATTCTCCTAGATGTTCTATCAGGGAACCTACCCCTGAAACTATTGGCCTACCCAGGGGGTTAAGGGGATCTTTGTGTATTTTTGGTACCATTCTGAAATTGGGTACTATGGGGTGTTCTTGTAATAAATATTCCCCCAGATCATCATCTAAAATACCTAAATGTATATCCTCATCTATTAGATTAATTAGCTTTTGTTTTATATTATCTGTGGGGTCATATTTCAGTTTCTTATAAGTGGTCTTGTCATTCAGTTGTCTTTGTGCCTCTGAATAATAGTCTAGTTTATTTTGTACTATTATTGAACCACCCTTGTATGCTTGGGTGATCATTATCCCCGTATTAGACATTAGTTTATCAAAAGCCTGCCTTTCTTTTTTTGTCAAGTTATTATTCTCATAACTATTACCCTTTGTTACTGAATTATCTTTAACGTCAATTAGATCTTTATAAATTTTCTCTTGAAATAGCTCAATGACTCTATCTCTACTATTTACTGGATAGAACTTGCTTTTGTTTTTTAACAAACTATTTATTTTTTTGTGACTTTGCCAATCTTCAATTTCTCTTTCTGATTCAGACTGTAATTCCAAAAGGGAATGGCCAGCACATAGATCTACAAATCTTAAATTATCATTTATTGTATTCAATGGATTGTGGTCTCTACTTTCCACTGAATGTGGTTGTTTTTGATTCTCCGTTTTTATACCAAAAAAATGTTTTTTCAAAACTATTTTTCCAATGATCTTATTATAGGAGTAGATGCTGAATGTGAGTCAGACAAACTGACTTTCTTCTGAGAATTACCTCCTTGTTTGTTATAGTTCTTCTTATTCTTTTTGTTTTTATTTTTGTTCTTATTACCAGTGTTTGTCTGCTGTTGTTGCTGTTGTTGTCCTCTTATATAGTCCTTATCTTCACTCTGACATCCCACAGAGCCTTCATTTCTTCTAGTCCACGACTTCTTGATAGCTTGGGTCCAACTGTTTTTTCTGTCAACCATATACTTAATGCATATACACGCCTATATTTGAACTGTTTAATACCATTTTGGTGTTTACTATCCCTTTAAGCTATTTTTTTATATTTGACAGTTGAAATATATTTTATTTCATATTCAGAAACTAAATATCTAGTCACAATAGTTAATGTTTATTGAAACATTTCAAAGTTTAATTTTGATCAATAGATGTGTAACATTGTTCAATGTGTTTTTAATTTCTTAGAATCCAGAATGTTAATATTGTATGTATTCCTTTGTTCTAAAATAAATATTGTGACTCATTGTCAAGTATTGACAGTGCTTCTTTTTTACATTTATTTACAATTCCAACAATGGAATTGTCTACTAAGTGACAGTGTGTGAAATTATGTTTGACTTTTCAGAAATGCGAATCTTGTGTTGAAAGATACTTTTACCACGCTATATTTCACTAATGCTGAAATGCGTTATTTGTATTTAAAATAGAAGTTACTTTGATAAATTAAAGGGACATTTTTTTTTTTAAATTGATGTCATTATATGCCAAAAATCAAATACAGCATGTATTTCTATTAAATATTCACATATACTTCATTTTAAAATTCATTCTCATGGTGGATTTTATTTTAAGGAGCAGATATGCAATACTGTGAAGTATCTGAAGACATATGGATAACCATTGCAACTATGCATAGTTGGCCTCCCACAAAAAAGCAGATAGCTCCCAGTAATGCTTTGCTGCTCATTAACCGATGTAGATCATTTTTTCAACTTAATATACCAAGAGAATGAACCAAATGTGATTATCGAAGGTAAATGTTTTTTTTACTAAAATTTGCTCTGTCGGAATCATGGAAGATTAACTTTGGGTTGCATGTCCCTTTCACTACAAATTAAATAGCCTTTACAAGCTATTAACAACAACAACTAAATAGTTAAAGGGACACTGAACCCAAATTTTTTCTTTTGTAATTCAGATAGAGCATGCAATTTTAAGCAACTCTCTAATTTGCTCCTATTATCAATTTTTCTTCATTATCTTGCTATCTTTATTTGAAAAAGAAGACATCTAAGCTTTTTTGGTTTTAGTACTCTGGACAGCACTTTTTTATTGGTGGATGAATGTATCCACCAATCAGCAAGGACAACCCAGGTTGTTCACCAAAAATGGGCCGGCATCTAAACTTACATTCATGCATTTCAAATAAAGATACCAAGAGAATGAAGAACATTTGATAATAGGAGTAAATTAGAAAATTGCTTAAAATTTCATGCTCAATCTGAATCACGAAAGAAAAAATTTGGATACAGTGTCCCTTTAACATATTTACTTTTAGAATATTGTTATTATCATTGATGAATGCATGTAATACACACTATTCTAATAGTAAATATGCAATGGTAATGTTTTAACAAAATAAGATTTAGATGCAGTCATGTCTAAATCTAAGAATAAATTTAAATATATTAGTCTAGACACAGTCAAAGGTTATATGCATTTAAAGGTACAGTCTCCACCAAATAGATATTTACTTGCGGGTAGATTATGAGTTTTGCGTTATGAGTGAAAAAGCTTCATAACGGTGCTTTTTCACTACCTACGGTATTACGAGTTTTGCAGGTATATCTGTACTGCACACTTTATTGGCCGTAACGCAACGTAACTACCACAGCTTTCAAAAAGTCCTTTTTTCAATGGGACTTCCATAGCGCCGGTATTACGAGTTTGCCTGTCCGGCCAAAAAGTGAGCAGTTCAGCCAATACCGTCTAGATCCGTACCGTAAACTGAAAGTTAGTAGTTATGGCTTTTATGTTACAAAGCCGTAACATAAAACTCATAACTAACACACATAAACTACCTATGAACCCCTAAACCGAGGACCAAGCACTAAAATAAAATTAATTAATTAACCCCTAATTAATTATTAACCGCTAATCTGCCGCTCTGGACATCGCTCAACTATAATAAACATACTAACCCCTAAACCACCGTACTCCTGCATCGCAAACACTAGTTAAATATTATTAACCCCTAATCTGCTGTCCCTAACATCGCTGCAACCTACATTACTGTTATTAACCCCTAATCTGCTGCCCCCAAAATACTAAATTTATTAACCTCTAAACCTAACCCTAAGTCTAACCCTAACACCCACTAACTTTAACATAATTAAAATAAATCTAAATAAAAATTACAATTAATACCTAATTAATTCCTATTTAAAACTAAATACTTACCTATAAAATAAACCCTAAGCTAGCTGCAATATAACTAATAGTTACATTGTAGCTATCTTAGGTTTTTTTTTTTTCTTCACAGCTACGTTTGAATTTATTTAAACTAGGTAGACTAGTTAGTAAATAGTTATTAACTATTTACTAACTACCTAGTTGAAATAAATACAAATTTGCCTGTAAAATAAAACCTAACCTGTCTTACACTAACACCTAACATTACACTACAATGAAATAAATTACATTAATTAAATACAATTAACTACATTACAAAAAAATAAACACTAAATTACACAAAATAAAAAAGAAATGATCAAATATTTAAACAATTACACCTAATCTAATAGCCCTATCAAAATAAAAAAGCCCTCCCAAAATAAAAAAAACCCTAGCCTAAACTAAACTGCCAATAGCCCTTAAAAGGGCCTTTTGCGGGGCATTGCCCCAAATAAATCAGCTCTTTTACCTGTAAAAAAATACAAACAACCCCCCAACAGTAAAACCCACCACCCACACAACCAAACCCCCAAAATAAAACCCTATCTAAATAAACCTAAGCTCCCCATTGCCCTGAAAAGGGCATTTGGATGGGCATTGCCCTTAAAAGGGCATTTAGCTCTTTTTTCTTGCCCAAAACCCTAAGCTAAAAATAAGACCCACCCAATAAACCCTTATAAAACCTAACACTAACCCCTGAAGATCCACTTACAGTTTTTGAAGACCAGACATCCATCCTCAATGAAGCAGGGAGAAGTTTTCCTCCAAGTGGCAAGAAGTCAACAACAAAGCCAGGAGAAGTCTTCATCCAAGCGGCAAGAAGTGGTCCTCCAGACGGGCAGAAGTCTTCATCCAGACGGCATCTTCTATCTTCATCCTTCCGATGCGGAGCGGCTCCATCTTCAAGACATCCGGTGCGGAGCATCCTCTTCTTTCGATGGGCTACTGAAGAATGAAGGTTCCTTTAAAGGACGTCATCCAAGATGGAGTCCCTTGAATTCCGATTGGCTGATAGAATTCTATCAGCCAATCGGAATTAAAGGTGAAAAAATCCTATTGGCACAAGAGCTGCTGGTGCAATGGCCCCCCTTCAGAATAGCGGCTAATTGGCTGCCATCAGGGGGGTGTCAATCAACCCGATCGTACTCGATCGGGTTGTATTGCGGAGAAGTCTGTCCGCCTGCTCAGAGCAGGTGGACAGGTTATGGAGCAGTGGTCTTTAGACTGCTACTTCATAACTGGTGTTTCTGGCGAGCCTGCAGGCTCGCAAGAAACACAGGGCCTCAAGCTCTATCTGGAGCTTGATAGATAGGCTACTTTATCTGCACATTTTGCACATTACACAAACACAACTGTTTGAGAACATTACAGTGGCAATTGTCTAACTTCTTAACCATGCTGTGCACAAGTACTCACCAACGAGCCCCCTATGGGGAAACTGTCTCTCGTCAAACTGTTGCCAGAGTGAGGACTGCCTAAAGATACTGGTGTTGTGACTGGCGCCCTTGAAATTTGCAAACACGTTCATATTTCACATCCGTGCGTCACAAATTAACTGTACATTCAAACTATGAAAGTGTTTGTGATTTCGGAAAGGACCCTCTTCTGCTGGAGCTCGCAGAGCAACATGGGTGCAATATATTGCTCTCAAAACATTTGGCATTTCAGCTATTTGATAGAATTCCCTCTTGAGGTGTCTCCAATCATCCTCATTTTGAGGAAATCCTATGAAAAGCCCACAAATGTTTTTTTCATGGCAATCAGAAACCTTTCAAAAACGACAGAGAAGGTGCCTTGAGACAAGCCAGACAAGTAACCCTCTGTGAATTGAAAGCCTTGGGACGCCAGATTATGTATGCAGCAAAGCATCTTGGACATGCCAGGAATTGCAGTGCACATACGTCTGCATGGCTCCAGAAAATGCTTTAGTACATCGTAAAGGCTCAATAGCTGCTGCCTCTTGAGCCGATACTTGTCAAAAACCTCGGCATCGCTCATGTTATCCAAGGTGAGCCTCATCCTGTGAACCGGAGGAGCCCTAATCCTCAGGCTTTCCACATGCTTCTCTTCGAGGCACAGGCACACCTTAGTCTGTTGTACATAACTTGTCCAACAGCACCAACACAATCTAACTGGGGGTTGTCCATATTTGCAGAGCCAAGCAGCACAAGCCAAATAGCAGAGCAAACACACAAAACAATGTATTCAAACACACAAATGCGATCTGATACAATGTCGGTCATAAGTGACGTATTGGCCAGGGTGTTTGGGGGATGTATAATGCAAAATGTCCAATGGTAGCGTGTTCGTAATGATTGCTGGTTATATACGCTTGATTGTATCTGAGCGGCGCAAATGCTTTCAAAGTGGTTTTTTTTTTTTGGTGTGTTCGTTGAAAATATGTTTTTCCCCAATAAATCACAATGTGAAAGTGTTAAAGTGTAAAATATAACATATACAGTGTATCTTCCTAATGACTGTTCATATACGTAACAAATACTTATTAAAAGCAATGTTATATTAAAAAACAAGTCCACGCTAACATGATTAAAAGTGCATACTTGTCTATAATGTGTGCATAGACATGGCATAGAATCGGATTGAGCAATGTTGCTGCAATATTGTTGCAAAACGATAAAGTAACGGCTGACATATATAATATTATACTGTATATAGTGTATAAGTGATTAGCGAGATTTCAATATTTTACGTCTACCATTGAAATCTCAATAATAATGAAGATCTTCCAAACCTCTCATCTACGTATATGTAAGATTGAGTGAGAAACTGATTAAAGAGGCAGTAAAGTCCTAATGATACAATCCCTATGGTTCAAGCTCAGAATGATGTTGTTATATTAGCTGCATGCCTGTCTACTTTCCAAATGTTCATTCTCTTGTTCTAGCTTGCAACATTATTATTGTGTGATGATTAAAAAGATAAAAAGATAAATGTGTGTTTTGTTGTTGTGTGATGTGTGTTATGTACATGTATGTATGTATTGTGATTCTCTCCCACATATGTTCATTTATATAAAGCAGCATAGCATTGTTGTTCCTTCAAAAAAAGCGACAAATAGAATATTTTCTAATTATATATTTGAATTAGTTAAAATCTCTAATTATATATTATGTTTAAATCCTGATCTTAAAGGGACACTAAAGGCATAATTTATCTTTCATGATTCAGACAGAGAATACAATATTAAACAACATTCAAATGTACTTGAATGATCTAAATAGCTTCATTCTTTATATATCCTTTATTGAAGATATAGCAATGCACATGGGTGAACCAATCACAGAAGGCATCTATGTGCAGCCACCAATCATCATCTACTGAGCCTATCTAGATATGCTGTTCAGCAAAGGATATGAAGAGAATAATTCAAATGATATATATATAGAAGTAAATTAGAAAACTGTTTAAAATTGCATACTCTTTCTGAATCATGAAATATAAAAATGGTGTTTTATGTCCCTTTAAATATGTGTTAATTCTTGAAATTGATTTCCTATTTGTGATGATACAATTGATCGTGATTTATAGTTGATGCAATGTAATTTCCTAAATGATTTTGACCTTGTACTGATGTTCACACATGTAAAACACATAAGTACAGTGCCAAATAGTATATTTCATTATCTATTTATCATTGCGGGACCTACACAAGAATTTATAAATTAGCGCAAACCGTAGGTCGCCCGTATTACGAGTTTAAAAATAGAAAATGATCACGTGCGTTACGTAAAGAGGCTGATCACGTGCACAAGCACATCTTCCCCATAGAAGTCAATGGAGGAGAGAAATAGAACAAAAAGAAACTTCAAACACTCCTGTTGTGCGCAAAGTGAGTGACGTCATGTCATTCTGTGAAATAGTACATGAAATCTTGATAATTTCATATTGCAAAAATGTTTTGTGTACGTAATCTGCTTTATATTGTTTGTATGCAGATAATTATGTATGTATGTGATGATATTTGTACAGAGATCTAGCAAAATGAGTGTATGTTCATGTATGTCTTTGATCCGTTATAATTTTTATTTGAAATATTTTATTAAAAATTAATTTATCGTACAGCATTTGTATGAGTTTAAGTGTACTTTGTATAATATTTTTGAAGTGATTAGTGAAGGTTTTTGGTTGGTTGCGATATATCAATAACTACTGGTCTTGGATAGCGTTATGTATTTGTGCGTAAATGGGGATTTTTTTGCGATATGTAATGGCTGCGTTATGGAAATTGATGCGTTATGGGCCATAATGCACAACTTGTAATCTAGCTGAGTGATAGCTATTCATGTCACAGGATCATTTAAACAATATTAGCCAAAAAATATCTATAATTGTAGCTTGACTTACCAGATTTCTACAAATAGTGGTAGAGTTTATTAAAAGAACAGTCAACACCAGAATTTTTGTTATTTTAAATGTTAGATACGCCCTTAATTACCCATTTCCCAGTTTTGCATAACCAACACAGTTATAGTAATACACGTTTTACCTCTGTAATTACCTTGTATCTAAGCCTCAGCAGACTGCCCCCTTATTTCAGTTCCTTTGACAGACTTGTATTTTAGCCAATCAGTGCTCACTCTATGATACATTCAAGTGCATGAGCTCAATGTTATATATATGAAACAAATGAACGAATGCCCTCTAGTGGTGAAAAACTGTCAAAATGCATTTAGATTAGAGGTGGCCTTCAAGGTCTTAGAAATTAGGATATGAACCTCCTAGGTTTAGATTTCAGCTAAGAATAACACGAGAACAAAGCAAAATGGGTGATAAAAGTAAATTGGAAAGTAGTTTAAAATGGCATGCCCTATTTGAATCATGAAAGTTTTTTTTGGACTTGACTGTCCCTTTAATATTGCCTGCAATTGCCTACATAATAAAATGCAGAAGAGGGTTCTGCAATAGGACATCAAGCTATAGTAAGACCTAAAGATACAACATTTTGACAATGAAGATAATATACTCAGGTAGCTCTAACAAATAAAACATTATTAATTTATTTTCTAATTTGTTTTCTTGCTTTTTTTGGGGGTGGGGGGTCACTTACATTCAACCTTGTGAAATGAATTGAACTGTGAATTTACCAACATTTTTTTAAATCATATTATTATTGATTGATTGATTGAATGTGAAATTAAAATATTGTCTCTCCAGATTATGTATGTTAGTTTAAACCCTTCGTTATCAGATCAGGTTGATATGCTCAGTGCCGGATTGGCCCAACAGGATTTTTCCCAGTAGGCCGGTGGACCACTGTTGCTGTAAGGAAGGTCAAGGTGAGCCGTTCTGCTTCTGATGAGGGTGTGGTGGCCTGTGGTGGCAGTAAATTGTACCCAGGACTGCTCCTAACAAGGGTATGGGGGCCTGTAGAGAAAGAAAAGTGAAACTAGAAAGGTAGGGGGGTGAAGGCAGGGCCGTGGGGGGCTGGGGCCGGTCTTCAAATATCAGACCGGCCCTGGCTATGCTGCAGTGAAAGTTTTTTTTTTAATTTTCAATCATAGTTTTATTGGTTTAACCAGTATAATCTCAAATTTAAAGGGACATAATACTCATATGCTAAATCACTTGAAACTAATGAATTATAACTGTAAAAAGCTGACAGGAAAATATCACCTGAGCATCTATATGTAAAAAAGGAAGATATTTTACCTCACAACGTCCTCAGCTAAGCAAAGTACGTTCTGTGTAAAAAGTTATACTCAGCTGCTGCCCAGCTAAAAAAAAAAAAAAGGAAGAAATGAAGAGCAGCCAATCAGCATCAACAGTGCTGAGGTCATGAACTCTTTTACTGTGACCTCATGAGATTTGTCTTAACTCTCATGAAATTTCATAGTAAACTTCCTTAAACTGAATAGGGAAATAAGATGAGTGTGCACGAAAGCTCACTCTCTTAGCTGTCCCGGGACAGACATACTGATTTGCTGCTTAGAAGTCCTTTACAATGGGATGTGGCTACTGAGGAACTTTTGAGGTAAAATATCTTTCTTTTTTACATAGAAATGTTCAGGTGATATTTTCTAGTTGGCTTTTTACAGCTATGCTGCATCACTTCCAAGTGTTTCAACATTTGGGTATAATGGCCCTTTAATGTAAAATTGGTTTGTGTATTAATCAAATGAAGATGAAAAGAAATTATATTTTTCAAAATGTATGTTATAAATAACTGTTCTTTAATGAATTTAACCCTAAAAGTGTTAATCAAGAACTCCAACGTATTACCTCATTATTTATATACTGTATGCTTTTTAAAAACTCTACCTCTATATCTGTAGGTAAGATTTATAAACTCTTTAAGCAAACTCTTTAAACTGTGCTAAAGTCTGTCATTACCTGTAGTTGAATGCTTTCAGAACAAGACATATTAGCAGCATATCATTTGCATTGTGCAAAGAAATGAGGAACGTTAATTGGCACATATCTAACCTATTATTACAAAGCAGAAATTATATTTATTGGTGCATATCCTCAATCATAATACACAAGAAGTGTCTAACATATTTTCTTTCCACGGGAGGTGGTTATGACAAATTAGAAGTCGAAATATTTTCGAATGGTGTAAAGACCCCAGCTGTCACTCGGGACATACGGATCAGATTTCATCTAACCAAAGACCCCATGGTGCATGTGAAAGTTCCATATGGTCATCCAAATGTTCCAGTTAAATCTATGGATAAAGCAGACAATATTAATTTCAAAATACTGTAACATAATTTCATTTGAAACAATAGACTAGTGGTTTATTATTTAAGTATGCTAACATTGCTTGCTCTTCTAGAATTATATAAGAACACTGACAATTGGGGAAAGGTTAGAAGAAAAATGAATATGTAAAGCAGTTTATACCTTATTGTCTGATATTATTTATTTCCAGGCATGGATACAGTAGAATTCAGTGTTCATGCTCAAACCATATTGGATCATATACTTTTGTGAATTTTTACTATATAACGTTTATATCTTAACAAAATATTTCAAAGTAAATTATTAAAAGTTGCAGTTTACACTTTATTTGATCTGTTTCAATAAAAAAACAGATGTACACCTACATAAGACCTGCTGCTGTTGTAGTTCATAACGATGAATTGAAATACCTAAACCACAGTAACTGTGTTTTAATTCATTTCCCAAGCTAATTTGACAAGTATGGCACATTAATATGCAAAAACACTATACAAATATAATAAATCATAGTAAAGTATATATATATATATATATATATATATATATATATATATATATATATATATATATATATATATATATATATATATATATATATATATATATATATACTGTATATCTATAAAAAAAGCATAAGATGTATAATATGTAGCTCTTTCACCGAAATATAATACAATCTGACAAATCAGTAGAAAAATAAATGGTTCAGTGCTTCATTTGGTTGGACTATTGTTTTTCCTAAAAAATAGCTGTAATTCCAAAATTGGCAGTAATTTGTTAACTGATATTTATTGCCCACTAAGGGCGAGAATTCAAGTGAAGCGTAACGGACTTTGAGCAATCCATTTTTCACCCACTGCTATTACAAGTCGGGATAAATTGCGTTTGTGCTAACACAATAGTCTTTTATGCTTTAATCAATACTGCGATCTAAGAGCTCTGGTAAAATGTGTTGCGAAATAAAAAAGTTGCACAAAACACAACAAAAATACATTACAAAGTACACTTACACCCATAAAAAACACTATTTACCCCTAAACCCATCCCCCTCACATTGCCAATCCTAAATAATACTATTAAAGGGACAGTCTACACCAAAATGTTTCTTATTTAAAAAGATAGATAATCCCTTTATTAACCATTCCCCATTTTTGCATAACCAACACAGTTATATTAATATGCTTTTTACATCTGTGATTACCTTGTATCTAAGCCTTTGCAGACAGCCTCCTTATCTAAGTGCCTTTGACAGACATGCAGTGTAGTCAATCAGTGAAGACTCCTAAATAACTTCACGGGAGGGAGCACAATGTTATCTATATGACACATGTGAACTAGCACAGTCTAACTGTGAAAAACTTTCAAAATGCTCTGAGCTAGGAGGCGGTTTTCAACTGTTTAGAAATCAGTTTGAGCCTAGCTAGGTTTAACTTTTCAAAAATACCACCAAGGGCACAAAGCAAATTTGATGATAAAAGTAAATAGGAAAGTTGTTTAAAATTGCATGCCCTATCTGAATCATGAAAGTTTAGTTTTGACTTTACTGTCCCTTTAACCCCTAAAATGTCACCCCCCCACAACGCAAACACTAATTTACACTATTAACTCGTAAATTGCCATCCCCCACAACACAAACTATCTAAATAAACTATTAACCCCTTAAACCACTATCCCTCCACATCGCAAACTTTCTAATTAAACTTTTAACACCTAAACCACAACCCCCCCATATCGCAAACTCTAAATAAACTGTTAACCCCTAAACTGCCACCCCCCACAATGCAGACACTAAATTAAACTGTTAACCCCTAAACCACCATCCTCTCAAAATGCAAAGTAATAAACTAACATCTAAACCCTCCTAACCTAACACCCCTATCTTAACCCCAATTAAAATCACTATAAATTTAAGGAAAACTATCCTAACTACCTTCAAAAAAATAAAAACTCACCTGTAAAATTAAATTAAATCCTAAACTTACCCTAAAAAAACCTACTATTTACTTAAAAATAAAAAAAACAGAATTTATGCTTACCTGATAAATTACTTTCTCCAACAGTGTGTCCGGTCCACGGCGTCATCCATAACTTGTGGGAATATTCTCTTCCCCAACAGGAAATGGCAAAGAGCACAGCAAAAGCTGTCCATATAGCCCCTCCCCGGCTCCGCCCCCCAGTCATTCGACCGACGGTTAGGAGAAAAAAACGGAGAAACTATAGGGTGCCGTGGTGACTGTAGTGTATAGAGAAAGAAATTTTTCAAACCTGATTAAAAAACCAGGGCGGGCCGTGGACCGGACACACCGTTGGAGAAAGTAATTTATCAGGTAAGCATAAATTCTGTTTTCTCCAACATTGGTGTGTCCGGTCCACGGCGTCATCCATAACTTGTGGGAACCAATACCAAAGCTTTAGGACACGGATGAAGGGAGGGAGCAAATCAGGTTACCTAAACAGAAGGCACCACGGCTTGCAAAACCTTTCTCCCAAAAATAGCCTCCGAAGAAGCATAAGTATCAAATTTGTAGAATTTGGCAAAAGTGTGCAGAGAAGACCAAGTCGCTGCCTTACATATCTGATCAACAGAAGCCTCGTTCTTGAAGGCCCATGTGGAAGCCACAGCCCTAGTAGAGTGAGCTGTGATTCGTTCAGGAGGCTACTGTCCGGCAGTCTCATAAGCCAATCGGATGATGCTTTTCAGCCAGAAAGAAAGAGAGGTAGCAGTAGCTTTTTGTCCTCTCCTCTTACCAGAATAAACGACAAACAAAGAAGAAGTTTGTCTGAAATCCTTTGTTGCTTCTAAATAGAACTTTAAAGCACGGACTACATCTAAATTGTTTAACAAACGTTCCTTCTTTGAAACTGGATTCGGACACAAAGAAGGAACAACTATTTCCTGGTTAATATTCTTGTTCGAAACAACTTTTGGAAGAAAACCAGGCTTGGTACGCAAAACAACCTTATATGAATGGAACACCAGATAGGGTGGATCACACTGCAAAGCAGATAATTCAGAAACTCTTCTAGCAGAAGAAATAGCAACCAAAAACAGAACTTTCCAAGATAGTAACTCGATATCTATGGAATGTAAGGGTTCAAACGGAACCCCTTGAAGAACTGAAAGAACTAAATTTAGACTCCAGGGAGGAGTCAAGGGTCTGTAAACAGGCATGATTCTGACCAAAGCCTGTACAAAAGCTGCCAGTCGTTTGTGTAACAAGACAGATAAGGCAGAAATCTGTCCTTTTAAAGAACTCGCTGACAATCCCTTATCCAAACCTTCTTGGAGAAAGGAGAGGATCTTAGGAATTTTAATCTTACTCCAGGAGAATCCCTTGGATTCACACCACCAGATATATCTTTTCCATATTTTATGGTAAATCTTTCAAGTCACAGGTTTTCTGGCTTGGACCAGAGTATCTATCACTGAATCTGAAAACCCACGCTTGGATAAAATCAAACGTTCAATTTCCAAGCAGTCAGCTGCAGAGAAACTAGATTTGGATGTTCGAATGGACCTTGTACTAGAAGATCCTGTCTCAAAGGTAGCTTCCATGGTGGAGCCGATGACTTATTCACCAGGTCTGCATACCAAGTCCTGCGCGGCCACGCAGGAGCTATCAGAATCACTGATGCCTTCTCCTGTTTGATCCTGGCTACAAGCCTGGGAAGGAGAGGGAATGGTGGAAACGCATAAGCTAGGTTGAACGACCAAGGCGCCACTAATGCATCCACTAGAGTCGCCTTGGGATCCCTGGATCTGGACCCGTAGCAAGGGACCTTGAAGTTCTGACGGGACGCCATCAGGTCCATGTCTGGAATGCCCCATAATTGAGTCAACTGGGCAAACACCTCCGGGTGGAGCTCCCACTCCCCCGGATGGAAAGTCTGACGACTCAGATAATCCGCCTCCCAGTTGTCTACTCCCGGGATGTGGATTGCAGATTGGTGGCAGGAGTGATCCTCCGCCCATTCAATGATTTTGGATACCTTTCTCATCGCCAAGGAACTCCTTGTTCCCCCCTGATGGTTGATGTAAGCTACAGTCGTCATATTGTCTGACTGGAATCTTATGAATCCGGCCTTCGCTAGTTGAAGCCAAGCCCGGAGAGCATTGAATATCGCTCTCAGTTCCAGGATGTTTATCGGGAGAAGAGACTCTTCCTGAGACCATAGAGCCTGAGCTTTCAGGGAATCCCAGACCACGCCCCAGCCTAATAGACTGGCGTCAGTCGTGACAATGACCAACTTTGGTCTGCAGAAACTCATTCCTTGAGACAGGTGTTCCTGGGACAACCACCAACGGAGTGAGTCTCTGGTCATCTGGTCTACTTGAATCTTTGGAGACAAGTCTGTATAGTCCCCATTCCACTGCTTGAGCATGCACAGTTGTAATGGTCTTAGATGAATTCGAGCAAAAGGAACTATGTCCATTGCTGCAACCATCAACCCTACTACTTCCATGCACTGAGCTATGGAAGGCTGCAGAATAGAGAGAAGAACTTGACAAGCGTTTAGAAGCTTTGACTCTCTGACCTCTGTCAAGAAGATCTTCATTTCTAAAGAATCTATTATTGTTCCCAAAAAGGGAACTCTTGTCGCCGGAGACAGGGAACTCTTTTCTACGTTCACCTTCCACCCGTGAGATCTGAGAAAGGCTAGAACAATGTCTGTATGAGCCTTTGCTTTGGAAAAGGACGATGCTTGAATTAGAATGTCATCCAGATAAGGTGCCACTGCAATACCCCTTGGTCTTAGGACCGCTAGAAGGGACCCTAGCACCTTTGTGAAAATTCTGGGAGCAGTGGCTAGCCCGAATGGGAGAGCCACGAACTGATAATGTTTGTCCAGAAAGGCGAACCTTAGGAACTGATGATGATCTTTGTGGATAGGAATATGTAGATACGCATCCTTTAAATCCACGGTAGTCATATATTGACCCTCCTGGATTGAAGGTAAAATTGTTCGAATGGTTTCCATTTTGAACGATGGAACTCTGAGAAATTTGTTTAGAATTTTTAAATCCAGAATTGGTCTGAAAGTTCCCTCTTTTTTGGGAACTACAAACAGATTTGAGTAAAACCCCTGACCTTGTTCCACAGTTGGAACTGGGTGTATCACTCCCATCTTTAACAGGTCTTCTACACAATGTAAGAATGCCTGTCTCTTTATTTGGTTTGAAGATAAGTGAGACATGTGGAACCTTCCCCTTGGGGGTAGTTCCTTGAATTCTAGAAGATAACCCTGAGAGACTATTTCTAGTGCCCAGGGATCCTGAACATCTCTTGCCCAAGCCTGAGCAAAGAGAGAGAGTCTGCCCCCTACTAGATCCGGTCCCGGATCGGGGGCTACCCCTTCATGCTGTTTTGGTAGCAGCAGCAGGCTTCTTGGCCTGTTTACCCTTGTTCCAGCCTTGCATTGGTTTCCAAGCTGGTTTGGTCTGGGAAGCGTTACCCTCTTATCTAGAGGCTGCAGAGTTGGAAGCCGGTCCGTTCCTGAAATTGCGAAAGGAACGAAAATTGGACTTATTCTTAGCCTTGAAAGGTCTATCTTGTGGGAGGGCATGGCCCTTTCCCCCAGTGATGTCTGAAATAATCTCTTTCAATTCTGGCCCAAAAAGGGTCTTACCTTTGAAAGGGATATTAAGCAATTTTGTCTTGGAAGATACATCCGCCGACCAAGACTTTAGCCAGAGCGCTCTGCGCTCCACAATTGCAAACCCTGAATTTTTCGCTGCTAACCTCGCTAACTGCAAAGCGGCGTCTAAAATATAGTAATTAGCTAACTTAAGTGCGTGAATTCTGTCCATGACTTCCTCATACGGAGTCTCCCTACTGAGCGACTTTTCCAGTTCCTCGAACCAGAACCACGCCGCTGTAGTGACAGGAATAATGCACAAAATAGGTTGAAGGAGGTAACCTTGCTGTACAAAAATCTTTTTAAGCAAACCCTCAAATTTTTTATCCATAGGATCTTTGAAAGCACAATTGTCCTCAATGGGAATGGTCGTGCATTTGGCTAGTGTAGAAACCGCCCCCTCGACCTTAGGGACTGTTTGCCATAAGTCCTTCCTGGGGTCGACCATAGGGAACAATTTCTTAAATATAGGAGGAGGGACAAAAGGTATGCCTGGCTTCTCCCACTCCTTATTCACTATGTCCGCCACCCGTTTAGGTATCGGACAGGCATCAGGGTGCACCGGGACCTCTAGGAACTTGTCCATCTTGCACAATTTTTCTGGGATGACCAGATTGTCACAATCATCCAGAGTAGATAGCACCTCCTTAAGTAATGCGCGGAGATGCTCTAATTTAAATTTAAATGTCACAACATCAGGTTCTGCCTGCTGAGAAATTCTTCCTGTATGAGAAATTTCTCCATCTGACAAACCCTCCCTCACTGCCACTTCAGACTGGTGTGAGGGTATGACAGAAAAATTATCATCAGCGCCCTCCTGCTCTACAGTGTTTAAAACAGAGCAATAGCGCTTTCTCTGAAATGCTGGCATTTTGGATAAAATATTAGCTATGGAGTTATCCATTACTGCCGTCAATTGTTGCATAGTAACAAGCATTACTAGCAAGTACTAGGGGTCGCCTGCGCGGGCATAACTGGTATAGACACGGAAGGAGAGGATGTAGAACTATCTCTACTTCCTTCATCTGAGGAATCATCCTGGGCAACCTTACTATTTGTGACAGTACTGTCCTTACTTTGTTTGGACGCTATGGCACAATTATCACATATATTTGAAGGGGGAACCACTTTGGCTTCCATACATACAGAACATGATCTATCTGAAGGTACAGACATGTTAAACAGGCTTAAACTGGTTAATAAAGCACAAAAACCGTTTTAAAACAAAACCGTTACTGTCTCTTTAAATGTTAAACAGGGCACACTTTATTACTGAATATGTGAAAAACTATGAAGGAATTATTCAATCTTTACCAAATTTTCACCACAGTGTCTTAATGCATTCAAAGTATTGTACCCCAATTTTCAAGATGTTAACCCTTAAAATGTGGAAACCGGAGCCGTTTGCAATTTTAACCCCACTACAGTCCCAGCCACAGCCTTTGTTGCGACTTCACCTATCCCAAGGGGGTATACGATACCAATCCAAGCCTTCTAGGAACGTTTTCAGTGGATACCAGACCCTCACACATGCAGCTGCATGCACTGTACTCAAAAGTAACTGCGCAATAATGGCGCGAAAATGAGGCTCTGCCTACTATAGTGAAAGGCCCTTCCTGACTGGGAAGGTGTCTTAACTAGTGCCTGGCGAAAAAAACGTTCCCCAAACAATAAAAGTGTGAAAATTACTTCAGACTTTAAAAAACAACTTAAATAAACAATTGATTTAGCCCTTAAGAGTGTCCACCAGTTAATAGCCCATAATAAGCCCTTTATTCTTTCTAAGTCTAAGAAAATGGCTTACCGATCCCCATGAGGGAAAATGACAGCCTTCCAGCATTAGAAAAATGGCTAGTCATACCTTGAGCAGAAAAGTCTGCAAACTGTTTCCCCCAACTGAAGTTCTCTCAGCTCAACAGTCCTGCGTGGGAACAGCAATTGATTTTAGTTACTGCTGCTAAAATCATACTCCTCTTTTAAACAGAACTCTTCATCTCTTTCTGTTTCAGAGTAAATAGTACATACCAGCACTATTTTAAAATATCAAACTCTTGATAGAAGAATAAAAAACTACAACTAAACACCACATACTCTTCACCATCTCCGTGGAGATGCTACTTGTTCAGAGCGGCAAAGAGAATGACTGGGGGGGCGGAGCCTGGGAGGGGCTATATGGACAGCTTTTGCTGTGCTCTTTGCCATTTCCTGTTGGGGAAGAGAATATTCCCACAAGTTATGGATGACGCCGTGGACCGGACACACCAATGTTGGAGAAACCTTCATTACAAAAAATAAAAAACCTAGAAATTACCACAAAAAAACCTAACATTTAAACAGAAAAAAATCTACCATTACAAAAAATAACAAAATCTACCCTTACAAAAATAACAAACAAAATTACCAAAAATAAAAACAAACTATTCCTATTCTAATTCCCCTAAAAAAAATCCCACCCCAAAATAAAAAAAACCCTATTCTACAAATAATCTACCAATAGCCCTTAAAAGGGCCATTTTTAGGGCATTGCCCTAAAGCAAACAGCTCTTTTGCATAAATAAACAAATTACCGCCTAACATTACAACCCCCCAAAAAACCTAACTAAAAAAATCCGAAACTACCTATTCCCCCTAAAAGGGCATTTAAATAGGCATTGCGCTTTAAGGACATTCAGCTCTTTTTCTGCCTAAATAAAATTAAAAAAACCTAATCCAAAAAAAAATCCCACCACAAAAAAAAACTAAGTCTAACCCCAAAATTGGTACTCACCTATGATGATGGGTGGTGCTCCATCTTCATCACAGCGGTGCTCCACCTACATCCATCATGGGTCCATCTTCTTCCATCTTCCTGGAAACGGTTCATCTTCTGTCTTCATCCTGGTGGCGGTGGCAAGGTCAGAGGCAATGGCAGCATAGATGTCGGTCCTCCTCTTCAGACCAGTGACACGGAGGTCCTCTTCATGCTGTCTCCAGTCGCACACTGAAGATTGAATGCAAGGTACCCCTTTTATATAGGGGTAGCCTTAAATTCCTGTTGGTTGATTTGAATCTTCAAATTCAAATCAGCCAATAGGATGAAAGATTTTTTCTTTAGTGTTTGTGGTGTGGGATTAGGGGTTATTAGGCTAGGTTCTTATGGTAGGGTGTTAGTTTTTTTAAAAGATTTTTTGTTGGTTTCGCAAGTAGGGTGTTTCCTTTTCTCCATTGATTTATATGGGAAAACACATGCATGCCAAAACTCCGCTAGGGATGTTTGCGCTTCTCAAGCTACTGCTAGTGAAAAAACATACGGCTAGATTTAGAGTTTTGTCGGTAACGACCCGCGTAGCTAACGCTGGCTTTTTTCTGGCCGCACCTTTAAAATAACTCTGGTATTGAGAGTCCACAGAATGGCTGCGTTAGGCTCCAAAAAAGGAGCGTAGAGCATATTTAACGCAACTTCAACTCTCGATACCAGAGTTGCTTACGGACGCGGCCAGCCTCAAAAACGCGCTCGTGCACAATTCCCCCATAGGAAACAATGGGGCTGTTTGAACTGAAAAAAACCTAACACCTGCAAAAAAGCCGCGTTCAGCTCCTAACGCAGCCCCATTGTTTCCTATGGGGAAACACTTCCTACGTCTGCACCTAACACCCTAACATGTACCCCGAGTCTAAACACCCCTAACCTTACACTTATTAACCCCTATTCTGCCGCCCCCGCTATCGTTGACTCCTGCATATTATTATTAACCCCTAATCTGCCGCTCCGTAAATCGTCGCTACTTACATTATCCCTATGTACCCCTAATCTGCTGCCCCTAAAACCGCCGACCCCTATATTATATTTATTAACCCCTAATCTGCCCCCCACAACGTCGCCTCCACCTGCCTACACTTATTAACCCCTAATCTGCCGACCGGACCGCACCGCTATTATTATAAAGTTATTAACCCCTAATCCGCCTCACTAACGCTATAATAAATAGTATTAACCCCTAATCTGCCCTCCCTAACATCGCCGACACCTAACTTCAATTATTAACCCCTAATCTGCCGACTGGAGCTCACCGCTATTCTAATAAATGTATTAACCCCTAAAGCTAAGTCTAACCCTAACACTAACACCCCCCTAAATTAAATATAATTTTAATCTAACGAAATTAATTAACTCTTATTAAATAAATTATTCCTATTTAAAGCTAAATACTTACCTGTAAAATAAATCCTAATATAGCTACAATATAAATTATAATTATATTATAGCTATTTTATGATTAATATTTATTTTACAGGTAACTTTGTATTTATTTTAACCAGGTACAATAGCTATTAAATAGTTAAGAACTATTTAATAGCTAAAATAGTTAAAATAATTACAAATTTACCTGTAAAATAAATCCTAACCTAAATTACAATTAAACCTAACACTACACTATCAATAAATTAATTAAATAAAATACCTATAATTATCTACAATTAAACCTAACGCTACACTATCAATAAATAAATTAAATACAATTCCTACAAATAAATACAATGAAATAAACTAACTAAAGTACAAAAAATAAAAAAAAACTAAGTTACAAAAAATAAAAAAATATTTACAAACATTAGAAATATATTACAACAATTTTAAACTAATTACACCTACTCTAAGCCCCCTAATAAAATAACAAAGCCCCCCAAAATAAAAAAATGCCCTACCCTATTCTAAATTACTAAAGTTCAAAGCTCTTTTACCTTACCAGCCCTGAACAGGGCCCTTTGCAGGGCATGCCCCAAGAATTTCAGCTCTTTTGCCTGTAAAAAAAAACATACAATACCCCCCCCAACATTACAACCCACCACCCACATACCCCTAATCTAACCCAAACCCCCCTTAAATAAACCTAACACTAAGCCCCTGAAGATCTCCCTTCCTTGAGTCGTCTTCACCCAGCCGAGCCAAATTCTTCATCCAAGCGGAGCAAGAAGAGGTCCTCCATCCGGTAGAAGTCTTCATCCAAGCGGGGCAGAAGAGGTCTTCCATCCGATTGAAGTCTTCATCCAAGAGGCATCTTCTATCGTCATCCATCCGGAGCGGCAGCACCCTGAAGACCTCCGACGCGGAACATCCATCCTGGCCGACGACTGAACGACGAATGACGGTTCCTTTAAATGACGTCATCCAAGATGGCGTCCCTCGAATTCCGATTGGCTGATAGGATTCTATCAGCCAATCGGAATTAAGGTAGGAATATTCTGATTGGCTGATGGAATCAGCCAATCAGAATCAAGTTTCATTCCATCAGCCAATCAGAATTCGAGGGACGCCGTCTTGGATGACGTCATTTAAAGGAACCGTCATTCGTCGTTCAGTCGTCGGCCAGGATGGATGTTCCGCGTCGGAGGTCTTCAGGATGCTGCCGCTCCGGATGGATGACGATAGAAGATGCCTCTTGGATGAAGACTTCAATCGGATGGAAGACCTCTTCTGCCCCGCTTGGATGAAGACTTCTACCAGATGGAGGACCTCTTCTTGCTCCGCTTGGATGAAGAATTTGGCTCGGTTGGGTGAAGACGACTCAAGGAAGGGAGATCTTCAGGGGCTTAGTGTTAGGTTTATTTAAGGGGGGTTTGGGTTAGATTAGGGGTATGTGGGTGGTGGGTTGTAATGTTGGGGGGCTTGGGTATTGTATGGTTTTTTTTACAGGCAAAAGAGCTGAACTTCTTGGGGCATGCCCCGCAAAGGGCCCTGTTCAGGGCTGGTAAGGTGAAAGAGCTTTGAACTTTAGTAATTTAGAATAGGGTAGGGCATTTTTTTATTTTGGGGGGCTTTGTTATTTTATTAGGGGGCTTAGAGTAGGTGTAATTAGTTTAAAATTGTTGTAATATATTTCTAATATTTGTAAATATTTTTTTATTTTTTGTAACAGTTCTTTTTTATTTTTTGTACTTTAGTTAGTTTATTTCATTGTATTTTTTTGTAGGAATTGTATTTAATTTAATTATTGATAGTGTAGTGTTAGGTTTAATTGTAGATAATTATAGGTATTTTATTTATTTATTGATAGTGTAGTGTTAGGTTTAATTGTAACTTAGGTTAGGATTTATTTTACAGGTAAATTTGTAATTATTTTAACTATTTTAGCTATTGTACCTGGTTAAAATAAATACAAAGTTACCTGTAAAATAAATATTAATCCTAAAATAGCTATAATATAAATATAATTTATATTGTAGCTATATTAGGATTTATTTTACAGGTAAGTATTTAGCTTTAAATAGGAATAATTTATTTAAGAAGAGTTAATTAATTTCGTTAGATTAAAATTATATTTAACTTAGGGGGGTGTTAGTGTTAGGGTTAGACTTAGCTATAGGGGTTAATACATTTATTAGAATTGCCGTGAGCTCCAGTCAGCAGATTAGGGGTTAATAATTGAAGTTAGGAGTCGGCGATGTTAGGGAGGGCAGATTAGGGGTTAATACTATTTATTATAGGGTTAGTGAGGCGGATTAGGGGTTAATAACTTTATTATAGTAGCGGTGCGGTCCGCTCGGCAGATTAGGGGTTAATAAGTGTAGGCAGGTGGAGGCGACGTTGAGGGGGGCAGATTAGGGATTAATAAATATAATATAGGGGTCGGCGGTGTTAGGGGCAGCAGATTAGGGGTACATAGCTATAATGTAGGTGGCGGCTCTTTGCGGTTGGCAGATTAGGGGTTAATTATTGTAGGTAGCTGGCGGCGACGTTGTGAGGGGCAGGTTAGGGGTTAATAAATATAATATAGGGGTCGGCGGTGTTAGGGGCAGCAGATTAGGGGTACATAGCTATAATGTAGGTGGCGGCTCTTTGCGGTCGGCAGATTAGGGGTTAATTATTGTAGGTAGCTGGCGGCGACGTTGTGGGGGGCAGGTTAGGGGTTAATAAATATAATATAGGGGTCGGCGGTGTTAGGGGCAGCAGATTAGGGGTACATAAGTATAACATAGGTGGCGGTCGGCAGATTAGTGGTTAAAAAAATTTAATCGAGTGTCGGCGATGTGGGGGGGCCTCGGTTTAGGGGTACATAGGTAGTTTATGGGTGTTAGTGTACTTTAGAGCACAGTAGTTAAGAGCTTTATAAACCGGCGTTAGCCCAGAAAGCTCTTAACTACTGACTTTTTTCTGCGGCTGGAGTTTTATCGTTAGAATTCTAACGCTCACTTCAGACACGACTCTAAAGTCCCATTGAAAAGATAGGATACGCAATTGACGTAAGGGGATCTGCGGTATGGAAAAGTCGCGGCTGAAAAGTGAGCGTTAGACCCTTTTTTGAATGACTCCAAATACCGGCCGTAGCCTAAAACTAGCGTTAGGAGCCTCTAATGCTGGTTTTCACGGCTACCGCCAAACTCCAAATCTAGGCCATATTTTTTTAACTTGTAATACGAGGGGATCCCAAGAAGTGCAAAAAGCATTTAGCTAGCAAAAAATGTTGATTTCCCGCGAGACTTGTAATCTCGCCCTAAGTAGGGATCTGTGAATATTTTTCATACATTTATTAAACATAAAAGACTTTCAGCCAGATTACAAGTTTTGCATTATGAGTGGCTCGCTAAAGACTTGCAAGATGTCACCGCTCACCTTTAATAGCGCTGCTATTACAGGTTTGCAAAAACCCAGCGTTTGCGGGCGATATGGCTGCATTGAACTCCATACTGCACATAAATACAAGCACTGCTTTGAGCTGCTTTGATGTGCTCGTGCACGATTTCCCCATAGACATCAATGGGGAGAGTTGGCTAAAAAAAAAAGCCTAACACCTGCAATTGCGGAGCGTAAAGCTCCGTAACGCAGCCCCATTGAAGTCTATGGGGAAAGAAAATGTATGTTTAAACCTAACACCCTAACATAAACCCTGAGTCTAAACAACCCTAATCTGCTGCCCCTAACATCACCGCCACCTACATTACAATTATAAACCCCTAATATGCTGCCCCCAATGTCGCCGCCACCTACATAAATTCATTAAGACGTAATCTGCCGCCCCCAACATCGCCGCCACCTACACAAATTTATTAACCCCTAATCTGCCACCCCCAACGTCGCCGCCGCAACTATACTAAAGTTATTAACCCCTAAACCTCTGGCCTCCCACATCACTAACACTAAATAAATATATTAACCCCTAAGTCTAACCCTAACCCTAACATAACCCTAACCCTAACACCCCTAATTTTAACATAATTAAAATAATTCTAAATAAAACCTACTGTTAATAACTAAATAATTCCTATTTAAAACGAAATGCCTGTAAAATAAACTGTAAACTAGCTACATTATAACTAATAGTTACATTGTAGCTATCTTAGGTTTTATTTTTATTTCACAGCTAAGTTTGTATTTATTTAACTAGGTAGACTAGTTATTAAATAGTTATTAACTATTTACTAGCTACCTAGTTAAAATAAAGACAAATTTACCTGTAAAATAAAACCTAACCTGCCTCACACTAACACCTAACATTACAATACAATTAAATAAATTAAATAAAAAAATACATTTGTCTAAATTACAAAAAATAATAAACACTAAATTACACAAAATAAAAAAGAAATGATCAAAAATAAAAATGAATCACTCCTAATCTACTAGCCCTATCAAAATAAAAAAGCCCCCCCCCCAAAAAAAAAAAAAAACCTAGCCTACACTAAACTGCCAACTGCATGGCATTGCTCCAAAGAAATCAGCTCTTTTACCTGTTAAAAAAATACAAACAACCCCCCAACAGTAAAACCCACCACCCACATAACCAACCCCCCCCAAATAAAAACCTATCTAAATAAACCTAAGGGGGGCTTTTTTATTTTGATAGGGCTATTAGATTAGGAGTAATTCGATTTTATTTTTGATAATTTCTTTTTTTCTTTTGTGTAATTTAGTGTTTATTATTTTTTGTAATTTAGATAAATGTTTTTTTAATTTAATTTATTTAATTTTATTGTAATGTTATGCGTTAGTGTGAGGCAGGTTAGGTTTTATTTTACAGGCAAATTTGTCTTTATTTTAACTAGGTAGCTAGTAAATAGTTAATAACTATTTACTAACTAGTCTACCTAGTTAAAATAAATACAAACTTAGCTGTGAAATAAAAATAAAACCTAAGATAGCTACAATGTAACTATTAGTTATATTGTAGCTAGCTTAGGGTTTATTTTATAGGTAAGTATTTAGTTTTAAATAGGAATTATTTAGTTATTAATAGTAGGTTTTATTTAGATTTATTTTAATTATATTTAAGTTAGGGGGTGTTAGGGTTAGGTTTAGTGGTTAATAGGTTTATTATAGCGGTGGAGTGGGCGGACGGCAGATTAGGCGTTAATTATATTTAAATAGTGTTTTTTATGTGTGAGGGCGGCAGTTTAGGGGTTAATGATTTTATTTTAGTGGTGACGATGTCAGGGAGCGGCAGAATAGGGGTTAATACATTTTTTTTAAAAAATATTTTTTATTGAGGTTTTATATAGCAAACATAAAAACATAGATCGCCTTTTGACAACAAAAGAAAGATACAGACAAAACTGAGCAGAATAATTCGACAAGTATAAAATACACAGTAAATAGGCTAATGGAACCTTGACTTTATAATACAATAACGTAATTGACTGACCAGTTGAGAACACACTTTTAGACCAAATGGTCTATGAGTTTAGAAGATAACTGATGGTCAGATGGGTAGCTCTTTATGAGCTTCAAAAAGCAAAGGAATGAATATATATTATGTGGGGGGGGATTCAGCGGGTAAGCACCACTATTTAAATGAAGGAAATAGTGGGGGGGCGGGGCCATATGTATGCAAGGGCAATTTAAGAAAAATAGAATTAGCTATAACGTCAGTGATTAATAATATAGAGTACAGATAGTTAGTGATGTCCCGAACTGTTCGGCCGCGAACGGTTCACATCGAACATAGCTTGTTCGCGTTCGCGTTTGCGGGCGAACACATGGCGATGTTCGATCCGCCCCTATGTGTCATCATTGAGGAAACTTTGAGCCTGTATGTCACAGCCGTCTGACACATTAGAGCCAATCAACATCAGACACTCCCTCACAGACCCTCCCAGCTACTCAGAATCCGCCATTTTAGACTCATAACGACCTTGCTTTCTTAATGAGAGGACGTGTTGTGTTTTTGCTCCTGACATTAATAGGAAAAACATAGCTAGGCTAGTGTATTTAGTGTCCACTACAGTCCAGAAGGACTCCCCTCATCTCTGCTGCAAGCACAGCACCCCAAAAAGCCCTTTTTTAGGGCTATATTTCGTGCCGTTTTTTTTTTTTTTTTTTCGTTTTTTTTTTATTAGCATTTGCCTGGCTTTCAGGCTGTGTGTTTAAGGCTCAAAGCATATGCTGTGATTACTGCCACCACTGATATCTCCCTAACAACATTAGTTTAATTTTAACTAACCAAGAATTTGAATTATTTTGCTAGTGATTTTTTTTTTTCATTTTCTATCAGGCCTGTGTCACACAGCATATACTCTGGTTCATTGCTCTGTGCCAGCCACCAGTGTTAATATCCATTTATAACATTATTTTAAATTGAAAAAAATATATATATATTTTGCTAGTGTAATCTAATTACATTTACTATCAGGCCTGTATCTGTCAGGCTCACTCAGCATTAATATACCTCATTTTTTTCAGTCTTGTGGTTAATTGGTTTGTGCCAGGGAGCCACCCAACACTCATATCTTCTTCACCTTAATTTAAATAGAAAAAAAAAAGTTTAAATTTGTTTGATAGTGTAATCTAATATAATTTTCTATCAGGCCTGTGTGTTTTGCTGACATACAGAGCCTACTGTGTTTACTTGCTGCCCTCCCTAGTCTATGAGCCATGACTCATATGTGTTTAACCTTTTTTTAATCCCCCCCCAAAAAAAAATAATTTAAATCATTTTTCTAGTGTAATCTAATAGTATTTTCTATCAGGCGTGTGTGTATCTGACTTACAGAGCCTACTGTTTTTAATAGCTACCCTTCCAAGGCTATCAGCCACGACTCATATGTATGTGCTTAACCTTTTTCTTTAAATTCCCCAAAAAAAGTCTTTAAATCATTATGCTAGTGTAATCTAATTTTATTTTCTATCAGGCCTGTGTCTAACTGTCTATCTGACTTACACAACATACTGTTGTTAATTGCTGCCCTACGTATCAGCCAGCCAGTGCGACCACTCATATGTGCATTGCACTTCTTAACATAATTTTAATATTAAAATCTAAAATTTTAAAATATTTTGCTAGTGTAATCTAACTTAATTTTCTATCAGGCCTGTGTTTTTGTTACTTACACAGCATACTGTGTTAAATTGCTGCCCTACCTACCATCCACGACTCATATCTGCCAGCCTGTGTGCCAGGCCCAACTAGCCAATTAGTGGCACCAATCATAATTCTTATAACAGTATATAAAAAAATACAAATCATAATTTTTTGGACTGCAAATAATCAGTTTCCTAGTGCCATTGAATTGCATTTACCTCCTGCCTGCCAGCCTTTTGTGCCAGGCCGTCTAGCCAACTATTTACACCAATCATAATTGTTGTCACAGACAGTATAGTTACTAATTAAAATTAAAACAAATTTGATTGTTGATCTTAATCCTCAGTTTGCTCGTGCCATTGAATTGCACTTTTCTACTGCCTTCCAAGCCTGTGTGCCAGGCCTACTTTCAAAATATTTACACCAATCATATTTGTTGTCACAGTATTCTTAATAATTAAAAATTTAAATTTTTGGTAATAGTTGTTCTGAATTCTCAGTTTGCTCGTGCCATTGAATTTCACTTTCCTCCTGCCTTGCAGCCTGCTGTGTGCCAGGCCCACCTAGCCAATTATTGCCAGCAATCATATTTCTTTTAACAGTATTGCAAAAATTGTCAATCATGACTTTTTTGACTGTCAGTATTCAGTCTCCTAGTGTCCTTGAATTGCATTTACCTCCTGCCTGCCAGCCTTTTGTGCCAGGCCGTCTTGCCAACTATTTACACCAATCATAATTGTTGTCACAGTATAGTTACTAATTAAAATTAAAAAATTCTTGATTGTTGATCTTAATCCTCAGTTTGCTCTTGCCCTAGAATTGCACTTTTCTACTGCCTTCCAAGCCTGTGTGCCAGGCCTACTTACAAAATATTTACACCAATCATATTTGTTGTCACAGTATTCATAATAATTAAAAAATTAAATTTTTGGTAATAGTTGTTCTGAATCCTCAGTTTGCTCGTGCCATTGAATTGCACTTTCCTCCTGCCTTGCAGCCTGCTGTGTGCCAGGCCCACCTAGCCAATTATTGCCAGCAATTAAATTTCTTTTAACAGTATTGCAAAAATTGTCAATCATCACTGTTTTGACTGTCAGTATTCAGTCTCCTAGGGTCCTTGAATTGCATTTACCTCCTGCCTGCCAGCCTTTTGTGCCAGGCCGTCTTGCCAACTATTTACACCAATCATAATGGTTGTCACAGTATAGTTACTAATTAAAATTAAAAAATTCTTGATTGTTGATCTTAATCCTCAGTTTGCTCGTGCCCTAGAATTGCACTTTTCTACTGCCTTCCAAGCCTGTGTGCCAGGCCTACTTTCAAAATATTTACACCAATCATATTTGTTGTCACAGTATTCTTAATAATTAAAAATTTAAATTTTTGGTAATAGTTGTTCTGAATCCTCAGTTTGCTCGTGCCATTAAATTTCACTTTCCTCCTGCCTTGCAGCCTGCTGTGTGCCAGGCCCACCTAGCCAATTATTGCCAGCAATCATATTTCTTTTAACAGTATTGCAAAAATTGTCAATCATCACTGTTTTGACTGTCAGTATTCAGTCTCCTAGTGTCCTTGAATTGCATTTACCTCCTGCCTGCCAGCCTTTTGTGCTAGGCCGTCTTGCCAACTATTTACACCAATCATAATTGTTGTCACAGTATAGTTACTAATTAAAATTAAAAAATTCTTGATTGTTGATCTTAATCCTCAGTTTGCTCATGCCCTAGAATTGCACTTTTCTACTGCCTTCCAAGCCTGTGTGCCAGGCCTACTTACAAAATATTTACACCAATCATATTTGTTGTCACAGTATTGTTAATAATTAAAAATTTAAATTTTTTGTAATAGTTGTTGTGAACCCTCAGTTTGCTCGTGCCATTGAATTGCACTTTCCTCCTGCCTTGCAGCCTGCTGTGTGCCAGGCCCACCTAGCCAATTATTGCCAGCAATCATATTTCTTTTAACAGTATTGCAAAAATTGTCATTCATCACTGTTTTGACTGTCAGTATTCAGTCTCCTAGTGTCCTTGAATTGCATTTACCTCCTGCCTGCCAGCCTTTTGTGCCAGGCCATCTTGCCAACTATATACACCAATCATAATTGTTGTCACAGTATAGTTACTAATTAAAATTAAAAAATTCTTGATTGTTGATCTTAATCCTCAGTTTGCTCGTGCCCTAGAATTGCACTTTTCTACTGCCTTCCAAGCCTGTGTGCCAGGCCTACTTTCAAAATATTTACACAAATCATATTTGTTGTCACAGTATTTTTAATAATTAAAAATTTAAATTTTTGGTAATAGTTGTTCTGAATCCTCAGTTTGCTCATGCCATTGAATTGCACTTTCCTCCTGCTTTGCAGCCTGCTGTGTGCCAGGCCCACCTAGCCAATTATTGCCAGCAATCATATTTCTTTTAACAGTATTGCAAAAATTGTCATTCATCACTGTTTTCACTGTCAGTATTCAGTCTCCTAGTGTCCTTGAATTGCATTTACCTCCTGCCTGCCAGCCTTTTGTGCCAGGCCGTCTTGCCAACTATTTACACCAATCATAATGGTTGTCACAGTATAGTTACTAATTAAAATTAAAAAAATTCTTGATTGTTGATCTTAATCCTCAGTTTGCTCATGCCCTAGAATTGCACTTTTCTACTGCCTTCCAAGCCTGTGTGCCAGGCCTACTTTCAAAATATTTACACCAATCATATTTGTTGTCACAGTATTCTTAATAATTAAAAATTTAAATTTTTGGTAATAGTTGTTCTGAATCCTCAGTTTGCTCGTGCCATTAAATTTCACTTTCCTCCTGCCTTGCAGCCTGCTGTGTGCCAGGCCCACCTAGCCAATTATTGCCAGCAATCATATTTCTTTTAACAGTATTGCAAAAATTGTCAATCATTACTGTTTTGACTGTCAGTATTCAGTCTCCTAGTGTCCTTGAATTGCATTTACCTCCTGCCTGCCAGCCTTTTGTGCTAGGCCGTCTTGCCAACTATTTACACCAATCATAATTGTTGTCACAGTATAGTTACTAATTAAAATTAAAAAATTCTTGATTGTTGATCTTAATCCTCAGTTTGCTCATGCCCTAGAATTGCACTTTTCTACTGCCTTCCAAGCCTGTGTGCCAGGCCTGCTTACAAAATATTTACACCAATCATATTTGTTGTCACAGTATTTTTAATAATTAAAAATTTAAATTTTTGGTAATAGTTGTTCTGAATCCTCAGTTTGCTCATGCCATTGAATTGCACTTTCCTCCTGCTTTGCAGCCTGCTGTGTGCCAGGCCCACCTAGCCAATTATTGCCAGCAATCATATTTCTTTTAACAGTATTGCAAAAATTGTCATTCATCACTGTTTTCACTGTCAGTATTCAGTCTCCTAGTGTCCTTGAATTGCATTTACCTCCTGCCTGCCAGCCTTTTGTGCCAGGCCGTCTTGCCAACTATTTACACCAATCATAATTGTTGTCACAATATAGTTACTAATTAAAATTAAAAAATTCTTGATTGTTGATCTTAATCCTCAGTTTGCTCGTGCCATTGAATTGCACTTTTCTACTGCCTTCCAAGCCTGTGTGCCAGGCCTACTTACAAAATATTTACACCAATCATATTTGTTATCACAGTATTCTTAATAATTAAAAATTTAAATTTTTGGTAATAGTTGTTCTGAATCCTCAGTTTGCTCATGCCATTGAATTGCACTTTCCTCCTGCTTTACAGCCTGCTGTGTGCCAGGCCCACCTAGCCAATTATTGCCAGCAATCACATTTCTTTTAACAGTATTGCAAAAATTGTCAATCATCACTGTTTTGACTGTCAGTATTCAGTCTCCTAGTGTCCTTGAATTGCATTTACCTCCTGCCTGCCAGCCTTTTGTGCTAGGCCGTCTTGCCAACTATTTACACCAATCATAATTGTTGTCACAGTATAGTTACTAATTAAAATTAAAAAATTCTTGATTGTTGATCTTAATCCTCAGTTTGCTCATGCCCTAGAATTGCACTTTTCTACTGCCTTCCAAGCCTGTGTGCCAGGCCTACTTACAAAATATTTACACCAATCATATTTGTTGTCACAGTATTGTTAATAATTAAAAATTTAAATTTTTTGTAATAGTTGTTGTGAACCCTCAGTTTGCTCGTGCCATTGAATTGCACTTTCCTCCTGCCTTGCAGCCTGCTGTGTGCCAGGCCCACCTAACCAATTATTGCCAGCAATCATATTTCTTTTAACAGTATTGCAAAATTTGTCAATCATCACTGTTTTGACTGTCAATCTGCAGTCTACTAGTGCCCTTGAATTGCATTTTCCTCCTGCCTGCCTGCCTGTGTGCCAGTCCCAACTAGCCAATTAGTGCCACCAATCATATTTATTGTAACAGTATTGGAATTTTTGTTAATCATAACTGTTTTGACTGTGATTCTTCAGTCTCCTAGTTCCATTGAATTGCAGTTTCCTTTCTCCCAGCGTGTGTGCCAATGAACAATTTGTGATTTTTAAAACATCTGTCTTGTTTGTTGTTGTCAGTCTCACAGCGTATACTGTGCCCACTTTCACAGTGCCACCACTCAATTGGTGTAATAGTATTGTTAGTGTCCATTTAAAAAAAAATGACAGGCAGAGGCAGGCCACCCCGCAGGTTCCGTTGTCGTGGTGCTGTGATTCCTTTAGACCCTACAAATATGCACATTGTTCAGACGCCGGGTGCCAGGGGGACGCGGAAACTTCTGAGGAGGACCTAGTTGAATGGCTAACACAGGACACCCAATCTTCTTCAGCTTCCGCTGCTAGTCCTCCTAACCTTGACGCACCATCTACGTCCAGCTGTGCTTTGGGCAGGTCTCAAGTGACCAGTGCTACTCCCCTGCCTGTGGCCACCACCAACACTAGCACCACAGCCGCTTCACTTGATCTGTCACAGGAGTTATTGACACCTCATTTGGAAGAAATGAGTGATGCGCCACCATCATTGACAGAGGATGTAGATAATAGTGATCAGTCTCAGTCAGGCAGCATTACCGACATGGAGGTACGGTGTGATGATGATGATGATGATGATGTTGTACCCGCTGCTGCTTCCTTTCTTGATGTTTCAGATACAAGTGAAGTGGTTGATGATGATGTGTCGGTGGATGTCACGTGGGTGCCTGCTAGAAGAGAAGAAGAAGAGGGGGAAAGTTCAGATGGGGAGACAGAGAGGAGGAGGAGACGATTTGGAAGCATGGGGAGGTCGTCTCAAGGAGCTAGTGGCACAGTCAGACAGCATGCATCGTCACCAGGGGTCAGCCAGACAGCACGCCGATGCCCATCAACGCATGCTGTTGCCACCACCAGAATGCCGTCATCGCAGAGCTCAGCAGTGTGGCATTTTTTTGTGTGTCTGCCTCTGACAACAGCGATGCCATTTGCAACCTGTGCCAAAAGAAACTGAGTCGTGGGAAGTCCAACACCCACCTAGGTACAACTGATTTACGAAGGCTCATGGTCTCCCATCACAAACGCCAATGGGAAGAACACATGAGTAGAAGCAGCACACAAAGTGAAAGCCGCCCTCCTCCTCCTGCTCCAGCATCTTCAGCCACGTCAACCAGTGCTGTCCTCCTTGCCCCCTCTCAACCATCCTCCACTCAGTCTCTCTTACGTATCAGTTCCTGGTCATCTGCCCACAGTCAGGTGTCTGTCAAGGACATGTTTGAGCGTAAGAAGCCAATTTCTCAAAGTCACCCCCTTGCCCGGCATCTGACAGCTGGCTTGTCTGAACTCTTAGCCCGTCAGCTTTTACCATACAAGCTGGTGGAGTCTGATGCTTTCAAAAAATTTGTATCTATTGGGACACCGCAGTGGAAGGTACCTGGCAGAAATTTCTTTTCACAAAAGGCAATCCCAATCCTGTACTGTGTTGTTCGAAAGGAAGTTATGGCATGTCTGGCACACAGCGTTGGGGCAAGGGTCCATATGACCACGGATAGCTGGTCTGCAAAGCATGGTCAGGGCAGGTATATCACCTACACTGCGCATTGGGTAAACCTGCTGACTTCTGACAATCAGAAGCATTGGTGACACCACCACGACTTGCAGGCAGGCCTGCTGCTACCTCCTCTACTCCTCCTACTCCATCCTCTTCCATAACCTCTTCCTCGGCTGAGTCCTCTTCAACTTCTGCGTCTTGCTCCACATCTATGGCACCCCCAGCTCCCCAGGTACTATGCTACATCCCGGGTACGGCAGTGTCATGCCGTCTTGGGGTTGACTTGTTTGAAAGCGGAGAGTCACACCGCAGCAGTACTCCTGACTGCCCTGAATGCACAGGTGGATCAGTGGCTGACTCCGCACCAACTGGAGATTGGCAAGGTTGTTTCTGACAATGGTAATTTGGTGGCGGCATTGAAATTGGGCAAGTTGACACATGTGCAGTGCATGGCACATGTGTGTAATCTAATTGTACAACGATTTGTCCATAAGTACCCAGGCTTACAGGATGTCCTGAAGCAGGCCAGGAAGGTGTGTGGCCATTTCAGGCGTTCCTACACGGCCATGGCGCACTTGTCCGATATCCAGCGTCGAAACAACCTGCCAGTGAGGCGCTTGATTTGTGACAGCCCGACTCGGTGGAATTCAACACTCCTAATGTTTGACCGCCTGCTCCAGCAAGAAAAAGCTGTTAATGAGTATTTGGATGACCGGGGTGCTAGGCCAGCCTCTGGGGAGCTGGGGATATTTTTTCAAATTACTGGACGCTCATGCGCAATGTCTGTTGGCTCATGCATCCTTTTGAGGAGGTGACAAACCTTGTCAGTCGCACTGAAGGCACCATCAGCGACATCATACCATTTGTTTTCTTCCTGGAGCATGCCCTGCGAAGAGTGCTGGATCAGGCATCACCCCCACAGACAGCCGAATCAGCATCGCTTGCTGGACCTGTGGCAGGAAGAGGATTGTGAGGAAGAGGAGTCAGAGGAGGAATGTGGCTTTGAGGAGGAGGAGGAAGACCGAGCACAACAGGCATCCCAGGGTGCTTGTTGTTGTCACCTCTCTGGTACCCATGGTGTTGTACGTGGCTGAAGGAAGAAGATACCATCAGTGAGATCAGTGAGGAGGAGGAACGGGACATGATTAGCTCGGCATCCAACCGTGTTCAAATGGGTTCTTTCATGCTGTCATGCCTGTTGAGGGACCCTCGTATAAAAAAGCTGAAGGAGAACGACCTGTACTGGGTGTCCACGCTCCTCGACCCCCGGTATAAGCATAAAGTGCCTGAAATGTTACCAAATTCCCACAAGTCGGAAAGGATGGAGCATTTTAAGAATAAATTAAAAACTATGCTTTACACAGCGTATAAGGGTGATGTCACAGCACTACGGGAATGTAACAGGGGAAGAGATGAAATTAATCCTCCTCCTCCCATGACCACGGCGGCAAGGACAGGACGCTTTCCTGACGTCTTGTTGATGGAGGACATGCGTACCTTTTTAACTCCCATGCACCATCAGAGCCTTTCGGGATCCAGCCTTAGAGAAAGACTCAACCGACAGGTAGCAGACTACCTAGCTTTAACTGCGGATCTCGACACTCTCAGGAGCGATGGACCCCTTGACTACTGGGTGTGCAGGCTGGACTTGTGGCCTGAGCTATCCCAATTTGCAATGGAACTTCTGGCCTGACCCGCTTCAAGTGTCCTGTCTGAAAGGACTTACAGTGCAGCAGGAGGTTTTGTCACTTAAAAGAGAAGTGGCCTAGGTCAAAAAAGCCTTGACTATCTCACTTTTATAAAAATAAATGAGGGCTGGATCCCGAAGGGACTGACATTGGGCGATACATTTGAATAAAAAAGGCCTGATGATGAGATGAGCTGGCTTGGGCTACAACTGGTACACAGGCTGGCCTTTTTTTTGTTATAAAGCCGGAGGACTTGCTTGACTTATCCGCCAACAACTAGTGTTCAAGCCACAAGCTTTTAGGGCACTTTATAAATGTTTTACAAACATCAATTTTTCTGGCCGCTGCTACAACAGTTGCTACAACAATACCCAAATTTTTCAGTCATTTGTACATTCCTAATTTTTCTGGCCTCTGCTGCAGCTCTGTGGGTACAAAACAAATAAAAAAAATAAGGCACATAACAGTGATTAAACTGTCACGAATAGTACAACTTAGCACACCACTCATATCTGGTGGACCATTAAATTGAACGCAAAATGCCACAAATTATCTCCGTGTTCCATCTATGCCATACCTGTACTCTATTGTGCAAAAGGGTGGAATATGTGGTGTTAAATGCTGTTGTGTCTGTTGCAGTTCGTGGCCCATGGTATAAAAAGGCTGAAGGAGAACGACCTGTAATGGGTGGGCCCCAGCAAATTTTTAGAAAAATGTTCCTGGTTCCTCTCAATTATCTCTGGGTATCTAAAATGGATGCCATACCTGTACTCGCTTGTGCAAAAGGATGGCATATGTGGTGGTGTTTCCTGCAGTTGTTTCTGTTGAGGGTGCTGGACCCTCTTATAAAAAGGCTGAAGGAGAACGACCTGGAGTGGGAGTCCAAGCATGGTTTTTGGGGCTATTTCACTTTTCCAAACAATTATCTGTGGGTTTCTAAAATCAATGCCGTACCAGTACTCTATTGTTCAAAAGGATACCATATGTTCTCTTTCCTGCTGGTATTTTGTTTGAGGGTCCTGGACCCTCTTATAAAAAGGCCTAAGGAGAAAGAGGTGTACTGGGTGTCCACTTAATTTTTTTTTCTATTTCACATTTGCCCAAAATTATCTCTGGGTTTGTAAAATCAATGCTGTACCTGTACTCTATTGTTCAAAAGGATGCTATACGTCATCTTTCCTACTGGTGTTTTTTTGGAGGGTCCTGGACCCTCTTATAAAAAGGCCTAAGGAGAAAGAAGTGTACTGGGTGTCCATCGAATCATTCGTTTGATTCAAATTCCCGGTTGCGACAAATTATCTCCGGGTTTCTAAAATCAATGCCTTTCCTGTAATCTAATTTTCAAAAAGATGCCATATGTCCTCTTTCCTGCTGCTGGTTTTGTTGAGGGTCCTGGAGCCTCTGCTAAAAAGACCTAAGGATAAATAAGTGTACTGGGTGTCTAATCAATGTTCTTTTAGATTTCCCGGTTGCAACTAATTATCTCTGTGTTTCTAAAATCAATGCCTTTCCTGTAATCTATTATTCACAAGGATGCCATATGTCCTCTTTCATGATGTTTTTTCTGTTGAGGCTCCAGGAGCCTCTTATAAAAAGGCCTAAGGATAAAGAAGTGTACTGGGTGTCCAATCAATGTTTTTTTCTATTTCCCAGTTCATATAAATGATCTCTGGGATTCTAAAATCAATGCCTTAACTGTAATCAATTGTTCACAAGGATGCCATATGTCCTCTTTCATGCTGTTGTTTCGGTTGAGGCTCCGGGACCCTCTTATAAAAAGGACTAAGGATAAATAAGTGTACTTGGTGTCTAATCAATGTTTTTTTCTATTTCACGATTGCAACTAATTATCTCTGGGTTTCTAAAATCAATGCCTTTCCTGTAATCTATTATTCAAAAGGATGCCATATGTCCTCTTTCATGCTGTTGTTTCGGTTGAGGCTCCGGGACCCTCTTATAAAAAGGCCTAAGGATAAATAAGTGTACTGGGTGTCTAATCAATGTTTTTTTCTATTTCCCGGTTGCAACTAATGATCTCTGGGTTTCTAAAATCAATGCCTTTCCTGTAATCTATTATTCAAAAGGATGCCATATGTCCTCTTTCATGCTGTTGTTTCTGTTGAGGCTCCGGGATCCTCGTATAAAAAGGCCTAAGGATAAAGAAGTGTACTGGGTGTCCAATCAATGTTTTTTTCTATTTCCCGGGTCATATAAATGATCTCTGGGATTCTAAAATCAATGCCTTTCCTGTAATCTATTATTCAAAAGGATGACATATGTCCTCTTTCATGCTGTTGTTTCGGTTGAGGCTCCGGGACCCTCTTATTAAAAAGGCATAAAGATAAATAAGTGTACTGGGTGTCTAATCAATGTTCTTTTAGATTTCCCGGTTGCAACTAATGATCTCTGGGTTTCTAAAATCTATGCCTTTCCTGTAATCTATTATTCAAAAGGATGCCATATGTCCTCTTTCATAATGTTTTTTCTGTTGATGCTCCGGGACCCTCTTATAAAAAGGCCTAAGGATAAATAAGTGTACTGGGTGTCCAATCAATGTTTTTTTCTATTTCCCGTGTCATATAAATGATCTCAGGGATTCTAAAATCAATGCCTTTCCTGTAATCTATTATTCAAAAGGATAACATATGTCCTCTTTCATGCTGTTGTTTCGGTTGAGGCTCCGGGACCCTCTTTTTAAAAAGGCCTAAGGATAAATAAGTGTACTGGGTGTCTAATCAATGTTTTTTTCTATTTCCCGGTTGCAACTAATGATCTCTGGGTTTCTAAAATCTATGCCTTTCCTGTAATCTATTATTCAAAAGGATGCCATATGTCCTCTTTCATGATGTTTTTTCTGTTGAGGCTCCGGGACCCTCTTATAAAAAGGCCTAAGGATAAATAAGTGTACTGGGTGTCTAATCAATGTTTTTTTCTATTTCCCGGTTGCAACTAATGATCTCTGGGTTTCTAAAATCAATGCCTTACCTGTAATCTATTATTCAAAAGGATGCCATATGTCCTCTTTCATGCTGTTGTTTCTGTTGAGGCTCCGGGAGCCTCTTATAAAAAGGCCTAAGGATAAAGAAGTGTACTGGGTGTCCAATCAATGTTTTTTTCTATTTCCCGGGTCATATAAATGATCTCTGGGATTCTAAAATCAATGCCTTTCCTGTAATCTATTATTCAAAAGGATGACATATGTCCTCTTTCATGCTGTTGTTTCGGTTGAGGCTCCGGGACCCTCTTATTAAAAAGGCCTAAGGATAAATAAGTGTACTGCGTGTCTAATCAATGGTTTTTTTCTATTTCCCGGTTGCAATTAATGATCTCTGGGTTTCTAAAATCTATGCCTTTCCTGTAATCTATTATTCAAAAGGATGCCATATGTCCTCTTTCATGATGTTTTTTCTGTTGAGGCTCCGGGACCCTCTTATAAAAAGGCCTAAGAATAAATAAGTGTACTGGGTGTCTAATCAATGTTTTTTTCTATTTCCCGGTTGCAACTAATGATCTCTGGGTTTCTAAAATCAATGCCTTTCCTGTAATCTATTATTCAAAAGGATGCCATATGTCCTCTTTCATGATGTTGTTTATGTTGAGACTCCGGGAGCCTCTTATAAAAAGGCCTAAGGATAAAGAAGTGTACTGGGTGTCCAATCAATGTTTTTTTTCTATTTCCCGGTTGCAACTAATGATCTCTGGGTTTCTAAAATCAATAACTTTCCTGTAATCTATTATTCAAAAGGATGACATATGTCCTCTTTCATGATGTTTTTTCTGTTGAGGCTCCGGAAGCCTCTTATAAAAAGGCCTAAGGATAAAGAAGTATACTGGGTGTCCAATCAATGTTTTTTTCTATTTCCCGGGTCATATAAATGATCTCTGGGATTCTAAAATAAATGCCTTAACTGTAATCAATTGTTCACAAGGATGCCATATGTCCTCTTTCATGCTGTTGTTTCTGTTGAGGCTCCGGGAGCCTCTTATAAAAAGGCCTAAGGATAAAGAAGTGTGCTGGGTGTCCAATCAATGTTTTTTTTATTTCACAGTTGCAAAAAAATTAACTATGGCTTTCTAAAATCTATGCCTTACCTGTCATCTATTGTTCAAAAGGATGCCATATGTCCTCTTTCCTGCTGTTGTTTTTGTTGGGGGTCCGGAAACAACTTTTCCATCACTATTGTGGCCAGAAAGAGTCCTTGTAGGTTTTAAAGTTCGCCTGCCTATTGAATTCAATGGCCGAAAATTTTAGGTTCACGACATCACTACAGATAGTAAGTAAATTTTTAGCACTTCGCTTAGGCCCTTTTCTAAGAAAATAGCCACAAGATCAAAAAACAAATATATTACATAGATGTCTAGTTTTTACATAGTATTACAATCTATATACGCATAAGTAAATGGGTAGACCACTTGAGATAGTCTGGGGGGGAGAGGGGTTCTAATAGTTGATGTAGGTAATAGACAATTAATTAGATAGGAGGCTATCATTATGTACCCAAAGCAATATACATAAATGCAAGCTGAATGAATATAATTATAGTAGACAATTCTTAGGTCTTTTGACTAATGTAAAGGATGTGGGCTAGGATGCTATATATAATTCACAGCAAATAGAGGTTAAACAACCTAGTGAGTGGAATCTATAATCCCACTGTATATTTATCAGTACCATAGCCAGTGGGACACCCAAATAAAGAGGTGGATTATAACTCTCAGTTAAGGGAACCCTAGTATATATTTAGCGCCGATTATCAAAAATAGCGAGAAGGCCTATTGCCTCGGCTACAGTCAATAATATTAAGTATATTTAGAACTAAGATTACATATTAACTACTTAATGGTAGAAAGTACATAGACATCAGAGGGGTTTACATGGCGTGTTGAAGCGTTACCAGCGGTACAATTTTGCAGGATAGTTACGCTAAATCGAAATCATAGTGAGGGGTTTCATAAGTTAAAATCTACTGAGGTTACTTTATCAGAATAGGAAACCTTCTACTAGCAGAGAGACTTGTATGTAAACACCAACCTATACCCCAGCAACTCAACTCTAAATAATAAATAGATTGCAAACATATGTTATAAACAGTGATGAGAAACAGAGTACCTGCAGAGAAAGCTGATTTGCGAAATATATATACACCCCCATACTCCTAAACTCTGTGTAGACTGGATTAAATATATCAGTATTAGTCAGGAATTACAACTAAACACATGTGGATATGGTAAAAGAAATAATTAAGTTCAGCAAATAGTACTTTGCATATGCTATAGATTCTTTGCTCGAACATTAACAGGCTTATGTCTGATTCTACAGGGAGTGCAGAATTATTAGGCAAATGAGTATTTTGACCACATCATCCTCTTTATGCATGTTGTCTTACTCCAAGCTGTATAGGCTCGAAAGCCAACTACCAATTAAGCATATTAGGTGATGTGCATCTCTGTAATGAGAAGGGGTGTGGTCTAATGACATCAACACCCTATATCAGGTGTGCATAATTATTAGGCAACTTCCTTTCCTTTGGCAAAATGGGTCAAAAGAAGGACTTGACAGGCTCAGAAAAGTCAAAAATAGTTAGATATCTTGCAGAGGGATGCAGCACTCTTAAAATGGCAAAGCTTCTGAAGCGTGATCATCGAACAATCAAGCGTTTCATTCAAAATAGTCAACAGAGTCGCAAGAAGCGTGTGGAAAAACCAAGGCGCAAAATAACTGCCCATGAACTGAGAAAAGTCAAGCGTGCAGCTGCCAAGATGCCACTTGCCACCAGTTTGGCCATATTTCAGAGCTGTAACATCACTGGAGTGCCCAAAAGCACATGGCCAAGGTAAGAAAGGCTGAAAGACGACCACCACTGAACAAGACACACAAGCTGAAACGTCAAGACTGGGCCAAGAAATATCTGAAGACTGATTTTTCTAAGGTTTTATGGACTGATGAAATGAGAGTGAGTCTTGATGGGCCAGATGGATGGGCCCGTGGCTGGATTGGTAAAGGGCAGAGAGCTCCAGTCCGACTCAGACGCCAGCAAGGTGGAGGTGGAGTACTGGTTTGGGCTGGTATCATCAAAGATGAGCTTGTGGGGCCTTTTCAGGTTGAGGATGGAGTCAAGCTCAACTCCCAGTCCTACTGCCAGTTTCTGGAAGACACCTTCTTCAAGCAGTGGTACAGGAAGAAGTCTGCATCCTTCAAGAAAAACATGATTTTTATGCAGGACAATGCTCCATCACATGCGTCCAAGTACTCCACAGCGTGGCTGGCAAGAAAGGGTATAAAAGAAGAAAATCTAATGACATGGCCTCCTTGATCACCTGATCTAAACCCCATTGAGAACCTGTGGTCCATCATCAAATGTGAGATTTACAAGGAGGGAAAACAGTACACCTCTCTGAACAGTGTCTGGGAGGCTGTGGTTGCTGCTGCACGCAATGTTGATGGTGAACAGATCAAAACACTGACAGAATCCATGGATGGCAGGCTTTTGAGTGTCCTTGCAAAGACAGGTGGCTATATTGGTCACTGATTTGTTTTTGTTTTGTTTTTGAATGTCAGAAATGTATATTTGTGAATGTTGAGATGTTATATTGGTTTCACTGGTAAAAATAAATAATTGAAATGGGTATATATTTGTTTTTTGTTAAGTTGCCTAATAATTATGCACAGTAATAGTCACCTGCACACACAGATATCCTCCTAAAATAGCTAAAACTAAAAACAAACTAAAAACTACTTCCAAAAATATTCAGCTTTGATATTAATGAGTTTTTTGGGTTCATTGAGAACATGGTTGTTGTTCAATAATAAAATGAATCCTCAAAAATACAACTTGCTTAATAATTCTGCACTCCCTGTATATGCTTTACAGAGTGGGAGTGCACAATACAATATACAAATGTCTAGACTATAATTGTAATGATGTGATCTCTGAAATATTTCTATGCATAGGAGAATATCATTGAACAATCTAGTTGCCATTAAACAAATAATAAACTATGCCTATAAACTTAGTTAAATGGAATAATATACATGCAAAAAGTAGGTAACGTTTTAACCATAATATAATTAATAAAGCGGTAAGAGCTTACAGCCTATTTTGAATAGGTAAGGTTCTTGCTTATTCTGGCATCCCCTGCATTTGGTCTAAAAATATACAGAGATGTTAAAAAACAATAGTGGCAGAATATTCTAAACCATTAATCTTTTCAAAGACACCTAGCTGTTAATAACAAGGAGGATTAGTCTTAAGGGTCCTAGTACGCAGAGAAATGTGGCTAGAGGTCTCATTCATGCAAGCATCTGGTAATTATAAGGCTATATCAGAATAGACCTCCTTTATTTTTCTATATGCCCCCCTCAAATGAAACTTAAATGTTCGGCAACATGTGCGTGAAAATACATCAACAGAAAGTGCAGAAAAACTTGTTACAGTCTTAGAATAGTCCTGGAGAGGGACAAGCTGATACTGCTAAAGGAGTGTGCAATTAGCAATGGATATATTAAACTAGTGCCAGGCATAATAGGTTGGGACCCTTTTTCAAACTGGTCAGCTCTCATTAAAGTGCCCTAATATCAAATGCTCAGCTTTGATTCAGACTGCAGGTTTAAAGTTATCAGCCCACACCTCTCTTATGTGTCTGATCAGGACTGAGTGTGTAGAGTAATGCAGACTGGGTGAGGTGGTGCAAGAAATGCCATACTACTGAAGTTGTTTGTACACTGTGACAGCTAGATATAAGAAAGTCCCAACAGTCACATGTCCCTCTCACAGCATTCCGCACACTACCACTTCCAGCGGGTTGCCAGGGTCCACCCATCTCATTCATGGCTTCTAGTGTCTGGGCAGCATTCCAAAGAGCATGGGTCATCTTGTCATTGGGCTCTGCAGGGAGACCATGTTGCTGCAAGACGGCATCAGATCCGTCAGCAGTATTATACCTTCCAGGTTTCCATGCTGATATAGCAGATTGTAGCTCTGCCTCTGTTTCTCCCAACCACAGCAAATTACTCCAATTTTGTGTTGCGCTGTGCTGGGAAGTCCCTACTTCCTTTGTAGAGGGATGTAAGGGATTGTGCCGCTTGCCGTGCTGCATCACCATATTGGGTTTGAGGATCCATGCTCCTGCATTGCGTATTTCCCCGGCCCTTTGAGGTACCTTCTCTTTCAAATGCGGTGTGTCTGAAGCACTATAATTGGAAATTTCTGCGGTCCTGCATGCTGTCAGTATATCCGGTTGCGCGCCCACAGCCCTTCTCAGTTCACTAATGAGAGCATGCTGTTGGGTGTCCAAGGAGACTAGTACGTTACGCAGCTTAGCTGAGAGCAACTTCTCCATATTAAAGCTGAAGGCTCAGTTAGTTTGCAGAGAATGTATCTCTGACAGTAATAAAGGCGCGCAGGTGTTCTGTACAATGGCGGCTTACTTTGTGCAGTCGTCAACTCAGGCCAAGAGATCTTTTTGCCGTTGTAACATCCAATACTTTTTCATCAATGACCAATAATGTTTATACTGCTCTAACCAGTGCGATTAACAAGATGTACTAGAGTTTAAGAGTCCTTAATTTGTGTAAAACAATAGTATATTTGAGCAAATGGCAGGAGCTATAGAAAGAGACGTCTGGCTGCTTCGGCTGCTAGCTCCGCCCCCCGGGTTAATACATTTTTTAAGTGGCGGCGATGCCCGATGCGGCAGATTAGGGGTTCATATTTTTATTATAGTGTTTGCAATGCGGGAGGCCTCGGTTTAGGGGTTAATAGGTAGTTTATTGGTGTTAGTTTACTTTGTGACAGTTTAGTTATGAGTTTTATGCTACAGCTTTGTAGTGTAAAACTCATAACTACTGACTTTAGATGGCGGCACGAATCTTGTTGGTATAGGCTGTACCGCTCACTTTTTGGCCTCCCAGGCAAAACTCGTAAGACCGGTGCTATGGAAGTCCCATTGAAAAAGGACTTTTTTAAAAGTGTGCGGTACAGCTATACCTACAAGACTCGTAATAGCAGCGGTAGGGAAAAAGCAGCATTATACCCATAATGCAAGCTGTTTGTTTGTAAAATAAATTGTTTCATTACGTGTAGTAAAAAAAAACTTTGTAAAGTACTTTCATTGTTTATTTTGCCAACTTGTGTAATTTTACTCTGCAGATTGTAGGTTTTCAAATTCTATTAGCTTAAAAAACTGCTAACAACAAAACAATACAAGTGGGTTTTTTGGGGGGGGGATTTTTTAAATGAGAGTGGCAATCCTTGTATACTCCTGTAACAAGTCCTGATCGAGTCCTTTAAACAAGATAAATATATGCTTTATTAGCTTAAAAAAACAGGGCATTGCAACCCATTTAAAATTTTAAGATTTTATACATACCACATTTGAACAAAATAATTGATCTCCTATTTTGAAAAGCATCGCAAGAAACATTACAAACTATGCGGTTGGTCACAGTCTTTCGCCTGAGAGCTGTTTATTTCACTATACAAGGTTCTGGGTGTGAAGAAGAGATACATACATTACAATATAATGCCAAAAAAATAAAATTGCGTGATTTCTCTCCATGATGGTGAGTTGTTTTTTTTTTATCTCTTTTATTGTTTGTTTGTTTTTTCAATCATCATCAAAATATTATTACTACTACAACTAATAATATCCATAAAGGGCCAACATTTTACTATAATATTAGACTATGTTGCACACATGAAATTCATAGTACCTATGTAAACAAACTTAATGAAACATTTAAGGTTTTTTTTTTTCTTTTTCAAGTTTTAAAAAAAGAGATTTGAATATGTATTATAATTTTTTGTTCCTATTTTTTTTAAATGGATGATCATTTGTGGAAAAATAAATAATTGTTATCCTTGTGTGAAATGACAATGTCCCCCAATAGAATTGGGTGGATTTTTCTTTATCCAATCGTGAGCTCCTACCACGTGGAACATTTTTTTTTTTTTTCAAATGAAGCTTTATTGAAACAAATTGTTTTTTTTAACAACATAGCTTGAATATATACAATGTGTTTCATCATTATCGCTGAGATATATATCCCATTAACAAACTCTGATGTTTATTATTCCCACAAATTATTTGTGTGACTTAAAGCATACAATAGTCTTGGGAGTTGTTAACATTGTTCATTTAACTCCTTTCTTGGCCCCTGTTAATTCAAGGTTGACCTCTCTTGGGTCTTAAGTATAGGTGAAATAAAGGTGATAATGTGGTTATCTCATATTCAATAACTATATTACAAAGTAAACCATGTTTAGCAATTAGTATGTAATCTCTGTCTTATGGTTTCTGTTCTACTTTCTGGCTCTATATATTTTGGTTATCTTTTTGTGGTTGTTCAGCTGCCTGCCCGTTGTGTACTGGTAATGTGTTGTTTCCACCTTACCACTATTAGTTCATGTGTCTCTACTGTGCCTGCTCTAAGATGATGGTATCTTTCCATTAATAATAGATTTTCTACCTGGGCCCTCCACTCTGTTACCGTGGGTACTGTGGCGGATTTCCAGTGTTTTGGGATCAATGTTTTAGCACTGTTGATAAGCAATACCAACAGTGCATTTGCTATGCTATCAGAGAACTTGGGGAGAGCCATGTAAAAGAGAATTAGTGGGTCATTGGGTATCTGTTTCCCCACTATGTCCGTCATTTGTTTTATTATCGCCACCCAGTATGTATCTGATCTGTCACATTTCCACCATATATGTGTAGGGTTCCCCACTTCGCCACATCCTCTCCAGCACAGTTTACTTGCTGTCTTGTATATCTTATGAAGTCTACTGGGTGTAAGGTACCATCTTGTTAGGAATTTGTAGTTTGTCTCTAATATTCTCGTGGATATAGATGACTTCTTAATAGCTAGGAAGGCTTTGTGCCAGTCTTTAGTTGCAATGTTGATGCCCAATTCTGTCTCCCACGCTTTAGTGTATGATGGTAGTTGTGTTCATTTTCTACTAGCAATTGTTTGTAGAGTGTGGATATTGCATGTCTAGGTGTGATGTTCTGACAGCATAAGTTTTCATATGGTGGAATACTGCAAGGACCTTATTTTTGATATGGCCACCGTGCTCTGTGTAAGTGTCTCTGATTCTCCAAGGTAATGCATTGTTGTTACAAATAGGAAGCATCTGGGAATGTATGCTTGATATATTTGTGGAAGTAGCTATCAACCTATCCCATGTCACGAAAAATTCTGTCATGATGGGGTATTTTTGAATTAACTCTGGTCTCTGTCTGTGGGGGATCCATGCTGAAAGTCCTGTGTTATTTAGACCTAAAATGTGTCTGTCAAGCTCTACCCATTGTTTTTGTGCATTGTTTGTGCACCAGTCCATTAGTCTATGCAGGGATATGGCTATCTTGTATGTCTGTATATTGGGAACCCCTAGACCTCCTCTATCTCTAGGCAGGTACATTGTTTGTTTCGCTATTCTTGGCCTGATTCCCATGCCATATGAATTGTTACATTAGCGACTGTATCCGGCTTAAGTAAGTTAGTGGTAAGTGTATAGGTGTCGTCTGCAATAGGTACAGTATCCAAGGGAGGACATTCATTTTTATTCCATTAATTATGCCTATCCACAAAATAGATTTATTTTTCCAGCTGGAAAGATCTGCTGTCAGATCTTCTTCAAATTTTTTGTAATTGGCTTGAAAAACTATTTTTGGATCTGCCGCTAGGTATATACCTAAGTATTTAAGTTTCAGGTTTTGCCTTTTTAAGGGGCAGTTGGGGATTAGTTGTTCTAGTGTGTTCTCTGCGTACGTCGCGTTTATCATTTCAGATTTAGTGGTGTTAACTAGAAAGTTGGATACCGAATTCCTGGAACATTTCTAATGTCCTTGGTAGGGATTTTTCTACATTTGTCAGTGTAAGTAGGACATCATCCGCATAGTGCTAATTTGTATTCTGTGTCACCCACAGTGACACCCGTTATCTGTGTGTTGGTCCTAATTTTCTGTGCTAGTGCCTCTATTGTCAGTGCAAAAAGCAAAGGAGAGAGAGGGCACCCTTGCCGTGTTCCATTCCCTATGTGTAGACTGTCCGATAGGAGACCATTAACCTTAACTTTGGCTGTGGGGTGTGTGTACAGTGAGAAAATTTGAGCTAAAAATTAGGAGCCGAATTTCATTTTTTGCAAAATTGCTTCTAGAAATTGCCAATTCACCCTATCAAATGCCTTTTCAGCATCTGTGGAGACTATTACCATCGGGATGTTGTTTGTTTTGACATATGAATTGATCTGTAGGGCCTTTAAGGGGTTGTCCCGCACCTCCCTCCACAGTACAAACCCCACTTGGTCGGTATTTGTCAGTTTGGGCAGATATCTGTTGATCCTAGTAGCTAGGATTTTGGAAAAATGTTCTGGTCTGTCTGGCTGCTTTCCTGGTTTCGATAATACAGTTATGTGGGCCTCTAGCATGTTCTTTGTGAAACCTGACTTAGAAGTAAACAAGTTGAATAGTTTTGTTAAGGGTGTTACTAGTTGGTCTATGTATTTTTTGTAGTACTTCATGCTGAGGCCGTCTGGACCTGGGCTCTTCCAGCTCGACATTGCCTGTATAGCTGTGTTAATTTCATCTGTTGTGATGGGGAAGTCCAGCTTATCAGCCTCCTCTTTCTCTAAGGTGGGGAGGTTGAGATCTGTGAGGTATGACTCTATTGCTTGTGGTGTAGCCTTGTCTTGGATGTTGTACAGTGTTGTATAATACTGCCAAAACACTTTGGCTATGCTCTTACTGTCTTTACATATTTGTCCTTGCTTGTCTGAGATGGTGTGTACAAATGTATTAAGTTGTCGTCTCCTAAGGGCCCTGGCTAGTGATGTGCCTGGTTTGTCCTGTACTTCATAATATTTCTGTTTCAGTAGTGTTGATTTGAGCTGAGGTTCTTTTGTGAGGTAATTTTTAAGGGATTGTCTAAGTCGTGTTAGTGAAGCTAGTGTAGTAGCGGACTGTGGGTCTGTTTTATATTGTTTCTCCAAATATCCTATTTGAGCCAAAGTAGAGTTTAGGTATTGTCTCTTCTCTTTTTTTCTCTAGCCTTGAGTTCCATTTATTCTCCTCGTATCACACATTTGTGTGCCTCCCATATACTGAATGGGGCGGTTCCCTCTGTGCTGTAAGGATTCCAGTCCTGCTTTTACTTTTTGCCTCAACTCACCTTCCTCACCTGTACTTAAGGCATCACCCCGCCCCAAACAAGTGCTTAGTTGTTGAGTATTGTTTGCTGAAACCAGTGCTCTGTTTCTTATAAGCTATATACTTATCAAAAGAAGATTTACTTCTACTACTTTAACATTTGGATTTACAAATACCAGCTGCAGTTTGGTCTCACAAAGGGACTAATAACAACTAGTCTCATTCATCCTGAAGATTGCTATTCCAAGAAGTATTAAGTTATTCAACTCCACATCTCTACAGGAATTGCTATCTAATTTCCAACAGGAGGATTCTACCAACTACCACTACGGTATTTGTATCAAATCTAATTTACCTTGGATGCCTTAAGTAACGGCTAATTACAAATTTCATGTTTTCTTTTGAACTTATGTAAATTGACTTTGTCTCTCAGAAATTACTTTGATTGCAACGTATGTTTTATTTAATTCTATGAACTTCCTTTGATACATTCTCATACCGGACAGTAACGGACTTTATGTGACGTCACACAGCTTCATACATCTCAGCGTGCCATACAGCTCCTTACAACTCAGCGTGTCTCACAGCACCTATTGCAATCACTAGTCTGTGTTCAGATATCCACGCTGCAAGCATTACTCTGTGTGCTGTGTCTCGCAGCAGGTCACGCCCCTGTCAGCAGCTGCAGTCTGTGTGTCTCACATCTCTCATGCCTCAGTGCTTATTACAATGAACACTATCTCTCACATTTGGGTTTGAGCACAATTAATGTCAAAAGTTGTTATTAATAATAATACTTATTTTCAGCCTCTAAATATTTATATGGTATAACGATATTATATAACCATATAAAGACTTACTGCCATTACTTATAAAAATCACTCTGAATAAAACAGTCTATGCTGATATAATAGCCTGTACTTCAGTTGTGAAACAAAAATAATTTATTTAGACTCTGCAGTTGTGATTCAAATAACCAAGGAACCTGATAGTGCTATTCTCTTTGAAGTAATTGCATAAAGCTTTTCCCACCGCCTCGTTGATCAGAGGGTTTTCTAACATATATTCGTCTAACCTCCAAATGTATGGTCTAAGTGGTATATCTGGCCATTCAACATTGCATTGCACGGGTGCGTGATCTGACCATGTAATCTGTAGAATTTTAGAGTCCGTAACCATGGCCAGCCCTATTTGGTCCGTAAGGATGTACTCTATTCTTGAATAAGTGCTATGTGGATGAGAGAAGAATGTATAATCTTTGGAATTAGGGTTCATTGCTCTCCATACGTCATGGAGTCTTAGTTGTTGTATGGCTGTTAATTGTGAACCAGATCTTAAGATTTGGTTGAGATACAAGCCAAGTCTAATAAGTGAATGCAGTACTGGATGTGTGACCTTGTATATTACTGTTTATTTGCTCACAGTGAATTAAGATGACACGCAACACGAGACTGTGTTGTTACTCAAGTAAATATTAATACCAAAGAAATTAGGATGTAGTCAATGCTGAAGGCGCTCAGGTTACAATATAAGTGTTGAGCAGATAATGTGATCAATCGCAATAATAAGTTATGGCACAAATGGTTGTAAATGCTTCTCTGGGATCCCCTTTGTTCAGAAAAAGCAGACATATATGGCTTTGGCGTTGCTTTTTGGTAGTTAGAAGGCCACTAAATGCAACTGCGCACAACACATGAATTATGCCCAGCAGTGAAGGGGTTAATTAGGTAGCTTGTAGGGAGCTTGCAGGGTTAATTTTAGCTTTAGTGTAGAGATCAGCTTCCCACCTGACACATCAGACCCCCTGATCCCTCCCAAAGAGCTCTCTTCCCTCCCCCCACCCCACAATTGTCCCCGCCATCTTAAGTACTGGCAGAAAGTCTGCCAGTACTAAAATAAAAGGAATCTTTTTTTATATATATATATATTTAAGCATATTTACATATGCTGTTGTGTAGGATCCCCCCCTTAGCCCCCAACCTCCCTGATCCTCCACAAAATAGCTTCCTAACCCTCCCCCTCTGCCTTATTGGGGGCCATATTGGGTACTGGCAGCTGTCTGCCAGTACCCAGTTTGCAAATAAAATGTTTTTTTTTTATTTTTTTTTTCATTTTTATCCCTATTTCTACTAGTGCATGAAATGTGGAGCAATAATATTGTTTGATTTAGAAAGGGTATACAATTTTAATAAAGTTTCTAATTTACTTTTATTATGTAATATACTTCATTCTCTTGCAGCATCAAACATGAGCTTTCTTTGTTTTCAGACTCCCATTGATTTCTATGGCATCAGCGGCCTCAAGGGTGGCGGATTGAAAACTAGGTATGCTGCGTCGGAATAAACGCAAGCATACCTGTTAAATGTTTGATAACTTAGAAAAAGTGTCAAATAGAGTTGAATGTAAATTTGAAACATCTGTAATGATGCAAGCATCGATCTGCATCGGATTGAGATTACGGGAGCCTATATTACATCACAAATGTTAACACTTGACGATCTTGGTGCTTTGATAACTACGGTGGATCAATCTCGTGACAAATACGACGTGGGATTCAAGCGTATTTTCAGTTGACGCATTAATATCTTCAAAGCTAATCAGTAAGAGACTGAAAAAAAGAGTACAAATTTGCCTCTGTCCACAGTATCCACTATAATAGAACATTATGAGTGCTAAATTTGTACTCTTTTTTTCAGTCTCTTACTGATTAGCTTTGAATCCATTTTCTAGTACAAGCACCATCCCCTTTTTGTGATTTATCTAATACTTTATAATCAATTATATGGGAACGTTCAGTTTATTTAAGTAGTGCCATTGGTTTTCTCTCTATTATAGCATTGATAAATATCCCTACTAGGCTCTTCTGAAGGCCATTTTTCATTGAGAAACCAACACATACTGTATAACTTTTTTTTTTAAGAGACGCAGCAGATTCAAACTTTACCATTACGTTAGCTATATATCATGTCGTATAAGAAAACTGCAACAAAAAGTGTGATTTTTTTTTTTTAATTCAAGTTTTAATAAACAAAGTTATAAACAATAGTGTATATATCTCCTCCTAAGCTTCATAGTAAAAAGAAAGGTGTTATCCACATCTAAATAAGGGCATTTTGGTATAGGTTTGTAACTTTGATGTGCACATAGGGGCTCTCGTAAGCCTATGTGCAAATGAATGCATATTTATTCATGCTAGGTGATCACTATTACCACAGCAATCACCTGACTACTAAAACTTATACATGGGTTTTATTTTAAGGTAAGTCTATAAAAAGATAGGATGCGTCTCTGCAAATTACTAAATTGGCAGCTAAGAGTTCAGGGTTCTCTATCCTAGCCCGCAGAGCCTTATGGTTAAAACCTTGGTCTGTGGATGTGTCATCTAAGTCTAAGCTTCTAGCAATTCCTTACAAGGTAAAAACCTTCTTTGAACCTAGTCTGACAGAAATTATCTCTGATATCCCGGGAGGTAAGGGTCATCTTCTTCCTCAGGATAAGAGAAACAAACAGAAAGGACGACAGAGTAATTTTCGTTCCTTTCGAAATTTCAAGGGAAATCCTTTCTCTTCCTCCTCTAAACCAGAACAATCTAAGCCTACTTGGAGCGCCAACCAGTCTTGGAACAAGTGTAAACAGTCCAAGAAACCTGCTGCTGAAGCCAAAACAGCATAAAGGACATGCCCCTGATCTGGGACCAGATCTGGTAGGGGGCAGACTTTCCTTCTTCGTTCAGGCTTGGGTTCGGGACGTTCAGGATCCCTGGGCAATAGAAATAGTGTCTCAGGGATACAAACTGGGGTTCCAAAATTTTCCTCTCCGAGGAAGATTTCTTCTTTCAAGATTATCTGCAAACCAGATAAAAAAAGAGGCATTCTTACATTGTGTAAGAGACCTCTCTTCCCTGGGAGTGATTATTCCCATTCCAGTACAGGAACAGGGGCAGGGGTTTTATTCAAATCTGCTTGTAGTTCCCAAAAAGGAGGGAACCTTCAGACCTATCTTAGACCTCAAGAGTCTAAACAAGTTTCTCAGAGTTCCATCATTCAAGATGACAGTGGATTTAAAGGATGCATATCTACATGTTCCTATCCACAGAGATCATCACAAGTTCCTAAGGTTTGCCTTTCTGGACAAACACTTTCAGTTTGTGGCTCTTCCTTTCGGTCTGGCCACAGCACCCAGAATTTTCACAAAGGTTCTGGAGTCTCTGTTGGCGGCTTAAGACCATGGGGCATTGCAGTGGTGCCTTATCTGGACGATATTCTGATCCAGGCACCACCTTGTCAACAAGCAAGATCTCATACCGACATTGTGCTATCCTTCCTGAGAACTCACAGGTGGAAGGTAAATCTGGAAAAGAGTTCCTTAATCCCGAAGAAAAGGGTGACTTTCTTAGGAACTCTAATCGATTCTATATCTATGAGAATTTTTCTGACAGAGGTCAAGAAATCAAAGATTCTAGATACCTGTCGAACCCTTCAGTCCAATCTTCGGCCGTCAGTGGCTCGGTGCATGGAAGTAATCGGACTGATGGTGGCGGCAATGGACATCATTCCGTTTGATCATTTTCACCTCAGGCCTCTGCAGTTAAACATGCTTAGGCAGTGGAATGGAGATTATGCAGACTTGTCTCCTCGAATAACCCTGGAACAGGATACGAGGGACTCTCTTCAATGGTGGTTGTCTCAGGATCATCTATCCCAGGGAACTTGCTTTTGCAGACCTTCCTGGGTAATTGTGACAACAGACGCCAGCCTTTTAGGGAGGGAAGCTGTTTGGGGATTCCCTAAAGGCTCAGGGAGTGTGGACTCAGGCAGAGTCTGTTCTTCCTATAAACATCCTGGAACTAAGAGTGATCTTCAAAGTTCTTCTGGCCTGGCCTCAGTTGGCTTTGGCCCAGTTTATCAGATTCCAGTCGGACAACATCACGTCAGTAGCTTACATCAATCACCAGGAAGGAACGAGGAGTTCCTTAGCAATGACTGAGGTAGCCAGGATAATCCAGTGGGTGGAGGCCCACTCTTGCCATCTGTCAGCGATCCACATCCCAGGGGTGGACAACTGGGAGGTGGACTTACTAAGCAGGCAGACTTTTCATCCAGGAGAGTGGGAACTCCATCCGGAGGTGTTCTCCAACCTGATTCTCAAATGGGGTCGGCCAGAGTTGGATCTCATGGCATCTCATCAGAATGCCAAGCTCCCAAGATACGGGTCGAGGTCCAGGGATCTCCAGGCGGAAATGATAGATGCTCTGGTGGTTCCTTGGTCCTTCAATCTTGCATACCTATCCCCTCCATTTGCGCTTCTTCCTCGGGTCATTGCTCGAATCAAGCAGGAGAGGGCACCGGTGATCCTCATTGATCCTGCTTGGCCTCGCAGGATTTGGTATGCAGATCTGGTGGACATGTCATCCCTGCCACCTTGGAGACTTCCGTTGAGGAAGGACCTTCTCATTCAAGGGCCCTTACTTCACCCAAATCTAGTTTCTCTGAAGCTGACTGCTTGGAGATTGAACGCTTAATCCTATTCAAGCAGGGTTTTTCTGATTCGGTCATAGAGACCATGATTCAGGCTTGTAAGCCTGTAACTAGAAAGATTTACCATTAGATATGGCGTAAATATCTCTATTGGTGTGAATCCAAGGGCTACTCATGGAGTAGAGTAAGGATTCCCAGAATTTTGTCTTTTCTCCAAGAAGGTTTGGAGAAGGGTTTATCGGCAAGTTCCCTAAAGGGTCAAATCTCTGCCTTATCTATTTTGTTACACAAACATCTGGCCGATGTCCCAGATGTGTAATCATTTTATCAGGCCTTGGTTAGGATCAGGCCTGTGTTCAAACCAGTTACTCCCCCCATGGAGTCTGAATTTAGTTCTCGAAGTTATGCAAGGGGCTCCGTTTGAGCCTACGCATTCCTTAGATATTAAGTTGTTATCTTGGAAAGTTGTATTTCTTGTTGCTATTTCTTCAGCTTGTAGAGAGTCTGAGCTCTCGGCGTTGCAATACACTTCACCTTACCTTATTTTCCATTCCGATAAGGTAGTTTTACGTACTAAACTAGGATTTCTTCCTAAGGTTGTTTCAGATAGGAACATTAATCAGGAGATTGTTGTTCCTTCCTTGTGTCCTAATCCTTCTTCTCAGAAAGAACGTCTTCTGCACAATTTGGACGTGGTCCGTGCTTTAAAATTTTATTTTCAAGCGACTAAGGACTTTCGTCAGTCCTCTTCTTTGTTTGTAATTTTCTCTGGAAAACGTAAGGGTCAGAAAGCTACGGCTACCTCTCTTTCTTTTTGGCTGAAGAGTATCATCCGCCTTGCATATGAGACTGCTGGACAGCAGCCTCCTGAGAGGGTTACGGCTCATTCCACTAGGGCTGTTGCTTCCTCATGGGCATTCAAAAATGAAGCTTCTGTTGAACAGATTTGCGAGGCTGCAACTTGGTCCTCTTTTTACACTTTTTCTAAATTTTACAAATTTGATAATTTTGCCTCGGCTGAGGCTGCTTTTGGGAAAAAGGTTCTTCAAGCAGTGGTGCCTTCCATTTAGGTTTCCTGTCTTGTCCCTCCCGTATCATCTGTGTCCTCTACCTTGGGTATTTTATCCTATAAGTAATGAAGATGATCCATGGACTCATTGTGTCTTTAAAAAGAAAAGACAATTTATGCTTACCTGATAAATTTGTTTCTTTTTAGATACGATGAGTCCACAGCCCGCCCTGTTCTTTTAGACAGGTTGTTATTTATTATAAACTTCAGACACCTCTGCACCTTGACTTTTCCTTTCTCTACCTAACTTCGGTCGAATGACTGGAGTGGGAGGGAAGGGAGGAGCTATTTAACAGCTCTGCTGTGGTGCTGTTTGCCTCCTCCTGCTGACCAGGAGGTGAATATCCCATAAGTATTGAAGACGATTCGTGGACTCATCGTGTCTAAAAAGAAACAAATTTATCAGGTAAGCAAAAATTTTCTATTTGTGAAGACATTACTTTTTCATTGGTTTACTGACCATTGAGTTGATATTTCTGTAAACATCTTGCTTTTTTATGAAACTTTTCTGTATTATATTCCTTTTAATCTCAGAAATCACTATTGGTTCTATTTCACTGTGCAAATACAAATGGGAATGAGTACATTTTAATGTGAAAAGAAAGCAAACAGTCTGTGAAAATGTTGCTTATAGAGCAAACAATTTGCTTATCAGAAGAAAATATTTAACAGCATATTAGGGTGATGAGATACCTTTACTTGCAACTTATAACAGGGGGATAAGGTGCTGGAAAACCAATGTTGTTCAAATCCAACTTATCGCCATTCTGCATATAATGAGTTTGCACTAAAATAATATAATAATTCTTTGCTTATAAAAAAATAAATACAAAAAATGTTGTATTATCAGGTCAAATAAATATTTCACAGTGTGTGTACAGGAAGATGTTTTGTGAAACTCAAAGTGCTGTTTCTTTATTTTTTAAATGGTACTTATCCTAAATAATTAATGCTGAAACTTTGGATGGAAACACTTGAAATTGACATAAGTGATGTCTGCATGAGCCTTACACTTTAAATGACCAATGCATAATTTATTAATTTATAAATGTATGTGTTGAAGAAAGTAATTCTTTAAATATAGTTTGTAGATGGCGCTAAAAGCTGTGGGGGATAATTCTAAAACTAAAATATAAATATAAATGTATATAGATTGACCCTTAATTCTAAGGGGACCACTGATAATCAGATGCAAATAATTTTCTTAGTGAATGAAAGCACTTCACTATGAAATGGGTAATAACTATTTTATTCTTGATGATTAAAAACTCCACTTTCAAGTAAATGATAACCGATTTATTCTTAATTTTTAAAATTTTAGCACGATCTTAAAATATACAATAAACAATTTTCATTCAAACTACCTCATCCAAAACATTCATCCATCAAAATCATCAATGTAAAATATTCATCAGAAAATATAAAACATATATAAACTATTTTTAAAAAACAATCTGATATATCCTAGGATAAAATACAGCTCTGATTGACCCTCAAACAGTCTTTTAAAAAACAGGCATTAATTTAATTGAATACAATCTGATCGTTACACGTCAGATGCTCAAAACTGTTATTTGTATAAAGTGTCCTTTTTGAATCAAAATAACCAAATGACAAAAATGGCAAGTTGTAGCTCTAAATGGCAAACTGTATTTTTAAGTATTAGGGTTGATTTCCTTATATTTTCTTTATGTTTCGTTTTATTGTGTATATATATATATATATATATATATAAGAAACACAAAACACTGCTCCTTATTCAGGCATCTTTTTCCAAAATCTCCGTACAATGTGTTTTTTTGTGGTATCGCAAACAAGTGTGCATTAAGTTTGCATTCAGATTTTACTTATCACAGTCTCAAAGGCAATGATGTCGAGAGAGTTCAGATTACATGCATATCAGATCCAAATAGCTTTTTAGCTTCACTAAAGTAAGTCTTACCGCCAAGGTGTATGAGCTGGCTTCTGTGTATATCACTCTCACCTGCAGTACCTCCAACTCTTCCAGTTAGTACTCTGCCGGGAAGTCCTCACGCTGCTAGCCTTGTGTCTGACGTCGCCGGTCTTGATCAGCTGTAAAGTAAAGACTTGTAGATGTTTGTATGATACTTGCGCAAGTATTACGAGTTGGATTTTTTCTTTTTGACTGCCCTCTATCCGCCACCTCTGCACTTTAGTACTTCGTACGCAGAGATATGGCTTGTCCGGGCTTTGATGTTTCTTTCCTCTGATGCAGGTTATTTTCTTTAGCACAGTCCTTCTACGAGTTTCACCCCTGTCAAACGGGGCTTTTTCAAGATACTGTGTCCTCCACACCTGCTCCTTAAATACATGGCTGGTTCCGGTAGATCATTTGGATTTGCTACTTCCTTTCTGGTTAAACCTGTACATTTACGTTTTAGTGGGATCCTCATGTTCTTCTTTTGCCTTCTTATGCCTTTCATTATCTCTTACTGAGCCTTTTCTTAGATTATAGGATGCCATTCTAATTGAAACTCAAACTTTTGCCATAAAGAATATAAACAATATATTACAGGGTCATGAGGAGAAAATCTAAAATTCTAAATTTCATTTATTTAACTTATTTTAAAATTATATACGTATAAATCATTCATCAATACTTCTTAAAAATGATATTTAATTCACACTTACTTAAGATAAACATTCTTACAAAACTGTATTAATACCTATAACCTTTACCTATGTGCTTATTAAAAAATATTTTACATTTAAATTGCCAAAATTGTATTAAATCCCAAGATCTTATATCTAAAGAAAATTATTGAGGTGAAGAATTAATTTATGGGAGGTACTCCACGTCATTTTATGAAACAATTTTAAAAAAAATAAAAAAATTAAGGAATTAATTTAATATTAAAAATATTTTTAAATGGATGACTTAAAATTCAATAACTTTTTAATGGGACATTATTTATAAATAAATCATCTTTATTTATAGATATTAGCTAAAAATATTATTACCCACAGATGTTATTTCATACTATTATTATTTATCAAATGTAGAGGAAATATCTTATCTCAATTTTTATTATTTATTCTTTATCAAATATAGAGGGAATTAATTATCTCGATTTATAGGATATATTATCTAAAATTATTATAAAAGGATTGCTATCCGGAAGCTCTTTCTAGGGGTAAATGATTGTACTCTAAGTTAAATGACATATTCAATTTAAGATGCATTAAGTTCAATTTCTTAAAAATGAAATTCATATAAATTATCATGATCTATAAAAAAGGACTAATTTCTATCTCTGAATTTAACCCATACGGATAGAGTGAATTAAAATTATAAATCATTTCGGATTCTTTTCTTAAAAGTTTCGTCTCATAATCCCCCCCTCTCCAGTCTCCCTTAACTTTACACAGGCCCCATAATCTAAAATCTTTCAGGTTATTTTTGTGAACATCCCTAAAATGCCGATAAAGGTGGGTTTCCAGCTTTCCCTTTTCTATGTTCCAGAGATGCTCCCGCATTCTATCCCTAAGCATTCTAGTTGTTTCTCCTAAATAAATAAGGTTACATGAACATTGTATAACATAAATAACTCCCTTTGTAATTATTATAATCTTATTTGTAATTACTGCCAAGGAAGGAGGCAGTTATTGTAGATTTGCTAAGTGGGACTAACCTTAGTGCTTCACACACACAATCATATTGAAGAAAGTAATTACCTTGCACACATCTGTCTCTAAACCAGAACTTAAAGCATCCCACATCTGTATGTCTGTAAAAAGGAATCTTGCTGCAAGAGAGAACAATGTATTGGTAATCATCTAATTAAACTGTACTTTTCCCAAAGTAAATTGATTATAATAAATGCTAAGTGCAAATAATATATTAATATATGCTGGCTATGGTATATTAATAGTTGCACTTCCATTTTATTGACATATTATTGATAAATTGAGGTGAAATATACAAGAAAATGTGTTTCTATTAAAAGTTAGCCTTTTAAAATTAGAAGAAAAAGTAGAACTAAGAAGATAATTATTTTGCTACCATTGTGACACGTGTTTACCCTTGCATAAATATGCGCAAGAATGATAAAGAGACATGAAACCCAAACATTTGATTTCATGATGGAGACAAGTTTCTCATTTTTTTCCATTACCAAAGGATCTTTATTCTCATGGTATTCTTTGATAAAACAAAAATCCTTGAAAGATAAAATGCTTTATATATAGAGAATGAAAAATGCCTACATTAGGCAATGTGTGCAATTGTGCATGTATCTGGAGCATTACATATTAGTGGTTTTACAGTTTGTTAGCACTAGATGACAACAGTGTTGGCACATTGTAAAACACCGTTAAATGCATTGCTGCAAAACTGCTGCCTAAAGGCTCGCTGGAAACAAGAGGCATCAAGCTCATTACGGAGGTTGATAAATATGCCCCTAAGTATGAAAACTTCTATTTCTATTTTATTTTTTATCAAAATAGAGTATTGGTGGGTGAAGAAATGTATAATGAGTTGAAAAAAATTATGTTTATTTCCAGTATTCAAACTGAAATGTAAAACATGTTTTAAAAAAATGCGGATGCATCATTATAACCAACACAATGATCATTCAAAGAATTTAACACTTTGTTGTATAACCAAAAGTCATCAGTTGCAGATTTATAAATATGTCTACAGTTGTATCTTTACATATTTTTCAGCTCTCATAAATCACAAACAAATACTGGGTTATGCACAGGTTTCTTAGCTGATACAATGAAATGTAACATTATACACTATTGCTTAAAGGGACTGTAATATGTATAATTCAGAAAGAGCATGCAATTTTAAACAGCTTTCCATTTTACTTCTATAATCACATTTTATTATCATTATTATTAATAATATTATTCTTTATTTATAAAGCGCCAACAGATTCCGCAGCGCTGTCCATGGGTAACAAAGATAATAGGACAGTACAATATGAGACACCAGACAAAGTTTAACAAACAAATACAGGGGGAATTGGGAGCCCTGTTCCTGCGGGAACTTACAATCTAAATGGGCAGGAGGGTGAGAAACAGGAGGTGGGGACTGCAAAGGTGGGGATGATATTAGTGTGGAGTTAGATGAGGGCAGCAATTAGGCAAGTGGAATTCATTAGTTACTGATTTGGTGATAGGCTTCCCTAAACAAGGAGGTCTTTATGGAGCATTTAAAGGAGGAGAGGATGGAGAAAGACAGCTTGAGGAAGTGAGTTCCTGAGGAAGTGCATTTCCTTCATTCCCTTGGTATCCTTTGTTAAAGAAGCTCAGAAACAGCAATGCACTAATGGGAGCCATCTGAACACATCTGGTGAGCCAATGACAACTACTTAGCCACCAGATCTTTCAGTAGTGCACTGATACTCATAAGCGTACCTAGGTATACTCTTCAACAATGAATTCTAAAGGAACAAAGTACATTTGATAATAGAAATAAAATAGAAAGTTGTTTAAAATTGCATGGTCTTAATCTTGAAATGTTATTTTGATTTTATTGTCCCGTTAAGTGGAAAATTGTAAGAAGTTGGATTTAAATTATTTAAAGGATTCACCCCAGATGTTTCCATCAGTGTAACATTTAATGTTATGTTGGTTTCATAATGAAATGCTTACAACTTAAAAATACCATAATCACTATATTATGAAATCTTAAACAGAAAAATAAGTAAAAAAACGTAATAAAGAAGATAACCATCTGCTTCATTCCTATTTTCAAGTTGAAAAACATAAAACAATGTCAAATTAATCAACATGATTTTCACTCAAAGATGTTTATATTCTCATTTTCTGTCTTAAGTCTTCGGTGTAGATTTACTAAAGGTTGAGCGGACATGATTTGATGTACGCTGCCTGGATTTAACATTGCTGTTACAAACTGCTATTTGTAACTGGCCCTTTAAATGGAAAATTGCCCTGCTTCCCCTGGATTTTGGAGAAGCCTATTTGCCAGCCTCCTTCCACATGACTATGGCCCCTGGAAGATTGTGCCCCTGAAAACATATTAACTTTTATTGGGTGGGTATGGCCCTTTAAGAACCGTCTGGGGACATATTGTGACTTTGGTGAACAATGCCCCTTTAAGACTATGTCCCCAGACCTGTGAAATGACTTGTCCCTGGCTTTCTCCCACTTGGTTCAGTTTCATTGTGTGCCATTAAGTGCTATGTGACAGACCCTTCGGTCAGAACTACAGAGATAACTTTGTTCAGCTTCAAGAAGCATTCTAAATACAAGTTTGCTGGGATCAGCTCTAATTAAGTTTAGTGATAAAACATTCCCATTGTCTAATCAGATTTCTAGTAGTGATAAGGTGGACTGCATTGTTTTATTGTGTGTAAAATGTTATCTGCTGAAGTAATGTTGTGGCCTGTCAAAGGGAGTGTCTCTCTATCTAATATCAAATGTGTGATGGGGGATTTTATGCCTCCCCCTGAGAGTGTCCTGTTTGCATGTAACCTCAATAAAAAGCAGGCTGTGTGCTCCAGCACTTCAGACCTATGTTGACCCTCTAACTTGCAGCTTTGACTCATGTTTGTAGGGGACAGCTTCAGCTATAATCACTACAGGGATTGCTATGCTTTTCATACTCCCTTAGCTACGGGGATTGCTACAAAAGGAAGAGGTTCACCTACTGGAGCCTGGTCATAGGGCCAGGGCGCAGAGCAGACGGCGAGATACCAGCCCAGCAGCGGGGGTTCATAGAGTCTGCATTACTTATGGTGGCTACGCAGCAGTTATAGAGTCTACGGTGCTGCTGCTCCTTTGGTGAGCGCTAGGAGCATCCTTTTCTACGGTCCAACTTCCAGCCAGCCTGGAGGCAACCATAACAATTGCACAAGCATTTCTTGTGAAATGCTTGTGCAATGCGGCCCCCTGCTCACTCGCGGCCAATCGGTTAAATTAATAAATGTTAAATAGCATTCCCTAACTGTCTTTTGCAATGGTGATAATCTACATTATTCTTCAATTCACTATACAAATATATTTTTAACAAAGGATAGCAAGAGAACGATAACTGTGGCATGCAAAAAACATTGAAATGATTTTGAAATGGCATTCGACTTCACACAAAGGATAGCAAGAGAATGAAAACAGTGGCATTAAAAATATATTGACATGATTTTAAAATGGCATTCGATTTTGTGCAGGTTCACCTGCTGTAATAAATGCAGGTGTAATAAATGCAAGTGTATTGTTTGTGCAATTCAATAAATTACTTGTGCACAACACAGTATTTAGCTATGGATGAAATCTGAACTCTGATTTTCTGTGTTTGGAGGGCAGCGTCATTGAGGCTTAAAAGGTCAGTAATTATATTTTATAAAAACAAAAAAATATTAGCGCTGTTTTCATTCAGTTGCTATCCTTTGTTGGAAGTAGAATGCCATTTTAAATTCATTTCAATGTATTTTCCATGCCACTGTTTTCTTTTGTGCTTGCAAAATACATTGAAATGACTTTAAAATGGCATTTGCAATCCCACAAACGATAGAAATACATTTTGCAACGTTTGCACAAATTATTGCATATCATAATGTTCTACATTGCATTCTCTATCTAAGTTATGTTTGCCAATGTTAATACACCACATTGTTCTTTAAAATGGTATCTCAAAAACACAGTAATCACTGACCTTTTAAGCCTCCATAACGCTGCCATCAAAACACAGAAAATCAGACTTATGATTCCAACCATAGCTAAATACTCATGTGTTGTGCATAAGTCATTTAGTTAATTGCACAAAGAATACACCTGCATTTATTACAGCTGGCGAACTCACCTGGATGATCTAATTCTATACATATTAATTTAGACACAACATTCTGCTCGTCACATGACGCAATAATACCAAAATTCTGTCAATATTTGTAGTGCATAAAATATTCAATCAATTTGCTCGTCAAATGACGCAATAATACCGAAATTGGTTTTGCTCTTCAAATGATGCAATAATACTGAAATTCGGCAAGTCATTTGTTATGTGATGTGTTGAGCATCTTTTATTCAATTGCTGAAATCATTCACAGCTGTAGAACTTGGCATTATAAAAAGGGCTTTCGGGGGCGGAGTTTACCGCCAGAACGAACAGACGTGCCTTTATACAGCTCCGCTCAAGGAACCACTATTTCCCCACATTTGGGTGCTTAAACCTGAAGATTAGGGTTTTTATAAATTTCTAGTAGTGGCATTAAACATTCAGGGACCCTTTGGCCATTTTTATGGACTTTTACATGCAGTTCCTGTTTCCTGTGCCATCCATTCCCGCTTGAAATCGCGGGTACTGAGTATGACCATGGGAGATCCCGCTCTCCGGAGGGTCGGGGCTCTGCTCCGGAGACCTAGAAACCTCCCTTCATTGAAGACCTAGTCAGGGGATACTTTTCCCACAACAACTATCGGGGTCCAGTCGGCGCTGAAACAAGGCCACACAGCGGCCTTTATATTCTACATCCTACTGCCACTACCCACACCCGTCTACCTCCTTTATCTTGCTCTGGAGGGCCGGGGATCCGCTCTGGAGCACCTACCTACTTATTTAGTGATAGACAGGTGGCTGGAAAATTAACTGGGCATCCCGGACTGCATCCACGCCTTTGAGGTGGACGGGCGGCACAAGAGACCAGAATCAGGCATGCCTGTGGAGTCCTACAGGTACATTGGGGACCTGAGTCTGTGACGAAGAGTCCTGGGAAGTATCTGCAACACTGCAGTCCCAATCTTGAACCCGGAGAAGAAGGTGCCTTGCTTACATCACAGTGCACCTAAGAGGGCGTGAACGGCCGCGATCTTGGGCCTACACGCCTCTCCTTTGCACCGATAGACCCTGCATTGAGGCGGCGGATGGTCTAAATCAAAGAGAAGCTTATCTCACTGATCTCATGGTACCTGCGGCCGGGAACTGCCTTCACTTTTCCTCTATCCTTCCTGGAGTCGCATGGCCGTTACAGCTGCAGACCAGCTGGACCACGAGGCCTCCGGGGGGTAAGCTAACTGTTGCACTTACACAGTCAGACCTGCCTTTTTAGCCCCCCCACACACTGGGACCCAATAGCCCCTAGTAGAAGAATAAACATCCCACATAGCTATCACTGGGCCCTTAACTTGCTTCCCTACCTACTATTCTGCACCTAACAGCCTTCTGGGACATTTATAGGCCTCAGAACAACCAGACTCTAACTCTCCTGTGTGCCCCTTCGGGTGGAGACATTCCATTACTAACAATAGCAGAAATAAGCCTCTTACCCAGATCGACATACAGCACTGGTGGTTTGCTACATTCTCTCTCAACCCCATACCCTTGGGCCCATCTTGGAGCTTCACTTGCATCTTGGCTCCAGCCCACACTTTTGCAGAGGTGTAACCTGCCTTTTTGCTGAGGGGTGGGAGTGGGAGTCCCCAGGCCTACTCCTGTCTTGATCTCTCATATTCTCTGCTTGCAAGGGCCCTCATAGATAACTGCTTCTACTGGGACATTATTGAGATTTTATTGCTAAATAGGAGGCCTCTGTTTTTCCACTGCCCTACACCATAGTTACCTATACAGAGGCTCTTTTGTCCAAATGTCCATGCACCCTGAGTTGCTGTCAAAGGAACTGCTTATTGCATAACAGGGGCACCCTATACATTTTCTGACTGCCTTAATAGGGGTCTGCCCCATCTCCACCCTATTGGGTGCACATTTTTAATTCTTGTTTCACATTACATTAGGGATCCTGTTGTTGGGGTACACCACTAGACAACGTGTCCCTCTAGCTGTCTTAGGGGGCAGTAGCCAAAAGTGTAGTTTCATTTCATACTTGCTCTAACACCTTGTTTTTACAGGCCTCTTGGGTTGATATAATTCTGCAATAAGCTGGCCCTCATGTACCTTGTTTTTGTTATGCTTAAAATTGTAATTCCTCTTGGGGTACTGTAATAAGTGTGACCCCCTAGAGACTCTCCATTTCCGACCCAGCTAGTCTGGGTTGGTAACTTCTACTTCCACTTCCCCTTTCCCCTTTCTTCGGGTCGTATACCCTACTCCCCGAGTCGAGAGGGGACCTATTGGTCCTTGATGAGTGACAAGCTTTGTGCGCTGATAGGGATTAGGATCATAATATCCTTAGCTGCCCATCTTTGCCAGATCTGTGTCAGCTCACTCACCAAGTTCTTTTACCTTGTGTGTTACTTGTAAGGCAATGGTAGACTGTTAACATTGTGATGTAGCTTGTATTGTGACACACTGCCCAGCCCGCTCTAAAGGTATTTGGTAGAACTAGGAATGTCAATGCATATGTGTACTTAACCCGCTTATTCCTTATACAGTGGTGTGTATATCTCTTGGTTGCATAACGGCCTGATACTTGCCACCCCCATGGGTGTCTGAGCATCATATACAATGCCCTGGCATTTTCCAACATTTACATGGGTTGGTGGGAGCTGTCCCACGTCTATGCGGATACTAACCCATATAGAGACTCAGTTGTAGCATACAAGCACTACATTGACGATCTGTTATTGGTCTGGTCAGGTTCCGAAGAAGAGGGTCAACAATTTGTTGAATATCTCAATAACAACAGGGCAGGTCTTCAGTTTACACACGTATGTATGTGAAGCCTATTTCCACGAATGCCCTGCTCCATGCTAGGAGCTGTCATCCACACCATATGAATTATGGCGTGGCAAAGGGCCAGTTCATTCGGATAAAGCGTAACTGCTCTAGAGAAGAAGATTTCCAGGCGGAGAGCAGGGCATTGTGGAAAAGGCTGAAGGCAAGGGGTTATCCAGATGGGCCTATTCGAAAAGCTTTTTTTGAGGTTCAGAGCATCCCCAGAGCAGATTTACTCATGCCAAAACAATTGACTAAGACTAGAGGGAATGGTGAAATATCTTTTGTCACCACTTACTCTAATCAATACAGGGAAGTTTGTGAGATTATTAGGAGGAATCTGCCAATTTTGAAGGCTGATGATGCACTCAAAAATGTGGTAGATAAAGGTTGCCAATTTGTTTCCAAGAGAAATGTGACCATTGGAAACCTTGTATCACCCAGTGCTCTAAGAAAACCCCTAAAGAAGAGTAGTTGGTTGAGTTGTAAGGGCCATTGGTTTGCATAGTTGTATAGGTTGCAGTCACACTACAAGCAGTAAGGTGTTCCAGTCTAACTACACACAACGAGTCTTTGATTGCAATTATTGTACTAACTGTCGATCAGAGTTTGCAGTCTATGTTATAACATGTACCTCTTGCGAAAAGCAATACATAGGGTGTACGACAAGTGAGGCTCGAGAGCGTATACGTGAACACCTCAATGACATTGAGAGAGGGAGGACAGCGACAGGTGTGTCTAAGCACTTCATATATGAGCATGACGGAAACGTCAAGACATTCACTTGGATGATCATAGATTTGATTAAGAATAAACCTAGGGGAGGAAGTAGGATTATGGAGTTACATAAAAAGGAGGCCTTTTGGATTTTCAAATTATATACACTCAGTCCGAATGGCATGAACATTGAGGGAGATTTGATTAACTATTGGCATTAATTTGTCCCCCTATCAGTAGAAATAACTCAATATATCCACTCTCCCTGACTTTTCACAGTATTAATCAAATTAGATCTAATATCATAATTCAATGAGCACAATTAACTGTTCAGATTTGGTTAGGATGATATTAATGAATTTCACTTAGGAAGTTTCAATTGAGATTGTGTTCTTTTTAGGTTGTAATGATGATGCTATGGTATCAATGTGTTCACATACATACATGTACATATATATGAAAGTAGTCTCTAGTTAGTCTAAAATTACAACATGAGACTAGATATATGTCAATATAAAATGGAAACATACATATAGATAGGTTTGCACTATGTATAACAGCAATACCAAATATCTATTAACTATGTACCCTAACTTCAATTTCAGTGATATAGGTATTACTGTCCCTAGTTCTATTTTTTGTACACATTAACTCTGTGCAGTAGTTAGTGACAATTAGGCACAAGTAAGAATCAATCAAGTGTATTTTGGTTACAGAGTTGATTTTAGTCATTATCATTCATAACTTAATAGGGTTAAATGAGCACATTTTAACTAACTAACATTTTGTTACTATTCTGCTTTATCTAGTACTCAGGGTAGCTGATCAATCAATTATTACTAAAGCGCAGACAGCCAATCAAGTTTAAGGGAGTGGTATAAAGCCACCCAGTTCACTTTGACTAATAGGCTGTGCCTGTAATGTATTCAGAAATGCACCACTGTTCATGTTTTTTTCTTTTTTGCACTGTTTTCCACTGTTTAACTTAGAGTTTGTTACTTATTGATGTGTAGTTCTACATATTAGAGCAGGGATGCCGTTCTGGCCCTACTCCATTTACTCTTGAGCATTAGGTTTACCCCCTACACTTAGAAGCCCACTCTAGGGTTCTTTTGAGGTGGACTATTTCCACCGCACTCGAGGCACTTCCCAGTATTTCTCTCACCCTTCCCATTCCTCTTCCCTACTCCCCCCTCCGCTCCCCGCCCTACACTAAGATACCTTAGTATCTTATACTGGTTACCTCTGCATCTTAATACATGACCCGGTCCACCCTAAGACTTTTTACCCATAATGTAAGATGACTCAACTCCCCTTATAAGCGTAGCCTCCTACTACGATCACTGAAGCACCATAATTATTACATTGTATTCCTACAGGAAATGCACTGGCTAGCGAATGAACCCCTTAGATTCTCTTCCAAGTTGTACACTCACATTGAATATGCCCCTTGCTCCATAAGCGCCTAGCCTTTGAGTCTATCCACAATCTAGATACGTTATCTTGGTCTGTAAACTAAATCATGTGCTTTACACACTAGCCTCTGTCTACCTCCCAAACACCCACCAACCTAAATATCTGAAACATATTCTCCATCTAATAGACCAGGTCAAGCAGGGTAGAGTCATTGGACTCTATTTAACACGCTCCGTACGGAGCTTGATGGCCCCAGTTTCTGGTGAGTCTTCAGACTCACCAGAAACAGCAGTTATGAAGCAGTGGTCACAAAGACCGCTGCTCCATAACCTGTCTGCCTGCTCTGAGCAGGTGGACACACATCGCCACAATACAACCCGATCGAGTACGATTGGGTTGATTGACACCCCCTGCTGGCGGCCCAATGGCCACGAGTCTGCAGGGGGCGGCGTTGCACCAGCAGCTCTTGTGAGCTTCTGGTGCAATGCTGAATATGGCGAGCGTATTGCTCGCCGTATTCAGCGAGGTCTGGCGGACCTGATCCGCAGTGTCGGATCAGGTCCGCCAGACCTTGATAAATATAGGCCACTGTGTCTGGGGACTTTAATATGGATTGGGACCTTAGGGTTGATAGAAAATCTGTGGACACAAACAAGACGCACTCAGCTGCTGAACTTCTAGCCAATAAGTTTCACAATTTGATGTCCTGTTCGGGATATTATGATATATGGATAGCTACCCACCCCAAAGATAAAGACTTCACACATTATTCGCAACAACATAAGCAATATGCAAGACTAGACTACATTTTCTCCACAGCAGACTCACTTGATCTAATCACGCAGGCCAATGTCTCACTCTGTGCTTGGTCGGACCATGATCATGTCCTAGCTGACATTCATTCGACAAACACTCTGCGCACTAGACCTCCCTGGTGTATGCCCCATCACCTTTTAAGTGATGTCCCATTTCGAGAGGAACTACGTACAGAACTTAAACACTTCATACAAACTAACGACAATGCACTAGTTAGAGACGACACCCTGTGGCGAGCATCAGAAAGCAAGCGGGGTTAACTTTATCGCAGGCCCACATCCAGCTGAGAGACCTTGAATCTCAAAATAGAGCCGCCCTATCAACTACCCCAGCACTTCAAATTGCTAATATTAAGAATCACATCTCCCAAATTGAACTTAAAAGGACTCAAATTAATCTAACCAAATTAAAACAATTGTTTTATTACAAAAGTAATAAGGCGGATACACTTCTGGCTAAGAAACTCAGAAGCAGAACTTGCGCCTCACACATCCATAGTATACGTGCTGCTCATTCCCTCCTAAAAATCCCATCTCAAATTGGCGAAAAATGTTCTAAATATTACTCAAACCTTTATAATATAAACAGTTCCGAAAAGCCCCAATCGACAACCCCGGTTTGCGTACGCACGTACCTAAAGTCCTTAAATCTTCCTGCACTCTCTATAGAACAGTGTGACCTCTTAGGATCCCCTTTTACCATTGCCAAAATACGACAGGTTATTAAAAACTCAAAGCCCTCTAAATCCCCTGGCCCGGATGGCTTTCCAGTCCATTTCTATAAAATCTATAACCAGGAACTCTCCCCCTTACATCTTAGGCTTTTCAACCTAGCTCGGGAAGAGGGCACTTTCAAAGAAGAATTTCTTGAAGCTACCATCATAACGATATTGAAACCTAACAAAGACCCCATCCTCTGTGCCAGTTACAGACCAATATCGCTAATTAATACCGTCATAAAGTTCTATTCAAAACTATTCGCTAACCGAATAGCAAACCTCCTACCGCACCTCATTAACCCTGATCAGGTGGGATATGTCCCAAAATGAGAAGGCCCTGATAATACTCAGCGTCTATTGAACATTCTTACCCTCTCCTCTAGCCTTCAAAAGCCATTATCTATCATCTCACTAGATGCCAAGAAGGCTTTCGATCACGTGCGCTGGCAGTTTCTATGGTAAGTCCTCGGGGTCTTTTGTTTCCCCAGTGATTTGATTAGTGCAATTAAGGCTCTATATTCTGCCCCTTCCGCCCTGGTGAGAGGACTTGGTTTTCAGTCTATTCCATTTAATATAACAAACGGCACTAGACAGGGCTGTCCCCTGTCACCCCTATTATTTGTGTTGGCCATTGAGCTGCTGGCTGAGCAGATTAGAGCCGACCCTCAAATTAAGGGTGTCACTCTTTTTGGTACTGTACATAAAATCACCTTATTTGCAGACGATGTTACTCTTTTCTCGTCAAATCTTGTACTCACTATTCCCAGATTACTGCAAATTTTAGAATCCTTCAATGCCCATTACTATTACAGGCTAAACCTTTCGAAATCTGAGATTTACACCCAAGGCATTCAGAGCTCCTTATTAGCCTCTTTAAAGTCAAAGTTTGCCTTCAACTGGATGGAGTCCTCAGTACTTCATCTGGGCGTCAAGTTATCGGGCGACTTAAATCGAGTCGTCAAGGATAATTATATTCCGCTGTTGTCAGAGCTTCGCTCCCTCAAAAAAAATTGGAATTTGACCCATGTCTCATGGCTAGGCAGGATGGCAGCATTTAAAATGTCCTTCCTACCTAGGCTCATATATTTGTTCCGTTGTCTCCCCATTAAGGTCCCTAAATATATTCTTTTACAATTTCAGAGTGAACTTACCAAACACATCTGGCATGGTAAGCCCCCCAGAGTGGAACACAAAATTTTCCAGCTCCCTAAGAACTGTAGAGGTATAGGGTCTCCCTCTGTAGTAAGATACTATGAAGGAGCAATGCTCACCCATGTTGCACAATGGGGTGTTAAACACTCCTTATGTAGATGGAGGGCCATTGAACAGGCTTCATTACCTTTTAGCTTAGATCTTCGAGACCTGATCTGGACACCTCAACATTGCCATAGAGAACTAGACCTGATAAATCCTATTGTCCGCGAATGCCTATAATTTTGGGACAAACTTCGTCATTCCCCACATATAGCCCCGCACCCTTCCCCTATAACTTCACTTGCTAGCCTTCTTATGGGTTTGCAGGATACCCACCCACATAATTGGGCCCAGCTGGGGGTTACAACAGTCTCAGACCTTTCGCTCACCACCCTGGGAGATAGTTTTAAGCACATCTCCCAGTTTGGGGCTGACCTCGTACTCCTGCGATACTTACCATTTGAATACCACAGAATCAAAAGCTTTTTTCTCAGTTGGGGTTTTAAGCCCACACTGGCCCTCCCACTGACCCCTTGGGAGTCAGTTTGGAAGCAAGGTGACAGACTCCGTAGGCCTCTGTCCTCCCATTACACCCTATTAGGCTATACCCCATCCTCAGATAGACCGGCCCATCTTCAAAGGTGGGAGTCCCTCTTAAGGATTTCTGTAGCAACAGAAACTTGGGGGCATTCTTTAGAACTCATGCAAAAGGCTATCCACTGTACCACCCTGTACAAAACCTTCTACAAACTATTAGCGCACTGGTATTGTATCCCCACCAGATCATTTAAAATGTTTCCGAGTGCGTCACTGGACTGTTGGAGAAATTGTGGCCAGAGGGGTAACACCTTGCATATTTGGTGCCTAGTCTATTATGTTCAGTTCCCCAATACACCTGAGGAGTGGCATGCTGTCAAGCTCCAGTTCTTTCATCTGGCTGGATTGCCAAGAGTATTTGGGGCCATAGATTGCACGCATGTATTGGTGCAGCCTCCCAGGGGTAGAGAGGAGCCATACCGGGACAGGAAGCACAACCACTTGCTGAATATACAGGTCATCTGTGACGCCAGGTTGAGGATCATGAGCGTACGCTCTGGACTCCATGGCTGCAACCACGATTCCTTCCGAACATCTGCCATCTTCCATCGCTTCCAGGAGGGACAAATGCCAGAGGGAATCCTGATAGGTAAATATCTCTTATATACTCAAACATATGTATATTATAAATTTTATTCATTATGATTGCTAATATCAATGCTCTATTTCTTTTACACAGGTGATACTGGATATTTGTGTCTTCCATGGCTGTTCACACCCGTCCACAACCACAACGGAGTAGAATATGTGTGCTACAATGAGGCACACGTTGCCACCAGATCGGTGACTGAGCGCACCTTTGGCATATTGAAGAGCCGTTTCCGCTGCTTGGACATCTCCGGTGGGGTTCTTCAGTATGCCCCCTCCAAAGTCTCCTTAATTTTTTTGATTTGCTGTATGTTGCACAACATTGCCCTAACAATTCCTGATATAGATCTGGAGAACTTGGATGTCCATGAGTAAGGTGAACATCTACCTCCATTGCAGGAGAATGATGTTGGTGGAGTCCAAGCTCGATCAGACTATAGTCAGGCAGTTTTGGGGCAATAATGTTGATAGTGCAACATACAGTATTTTTTTTTTTCATATTTACTTTCAGTATACTTTTTAATCCAAAAGATGCTATATTTTGGATTATGTTTTTAAAACAATTGTCATTTAAATATCTACAAAATGATATTGTATATGATCGTCTTGCCATTGATTGAAAGTGGTTAATATTGTTGATCTTGCAATTGTTCAATGTAAAGTTTTTGAAAAAAAGATGTTTATTAAAATATCTTCATATAAAACCTTTTTTGGTGTACACTTGACTCTGTTTTTATTTTTAAAGTTATAGCAATACCATTTTTAAATCTGTGTTTACCTTCTATCTAGGCTTTTGCAAACTGCCCCCTAATTTCTGTTATTTAGACAGACTTGCATTTTAGCCAATCACTGTTAACTTCAGGATAACTTAACGTGCATGAGCTCAATGTTATCTATATGAAACACATTAACTAATGACCTCTAGTGGTCTAAATTATTTCAGAATAGAGACAGTCTTCAAGGTCTAATAAATTAGCATATGAACCTCCTAGGCTTATCTTTCAACTAAGAATACAAAAAGAACAAATCACAATTTTTTATAAAATTAAATATGCTATTTAAATCTTTAAATATTTCGGCTAGATTACGAGTTTTGCGTTATGAGTGAAAAAGCTTCATAACGCTGCTTTTTCACTATCGCTGCTATTACGAGTCTTGCAGGTATAGCTGTACCGCACATTTTTTTTGGACGTAACGCAAAGTACTACCGCACCTTTCAAAAAGTCCTTTTTCAATGGGACTTCCATATCGCCGGTATTATGAGTTTTGCCTGGGAGGCTAAAAACTGAGTGGTACAACCTATACCGACAAGATTCATACCGCCGTCTAAAGTCAGTAGTTATGGATTTTACGTTACAAAGCTGTAGCATAAAACTCATAACTAAAGTGTTTCAAAGCACACTAACACCCATAAACTACCTATTAAACCCTAAACCGAGGCCCTCCCGCATCCCAAACACTAAAATAAAATTATTAACCCCTAATATGCCGCTCCAGACATCGTCGCCACTATAATAGACATCTTAACCCCTAAACCAACGCACTCCCGCACCGCAAACACTAGTTAAATATTATTAACCCCTAATCTGCCGCCCCCGTCACCGCCGCCACTATACTAAAGTTATTAACCCCTAAACCTAAGTCTAACCCTAACACCTCTAACTTTAATATAATTAAAATAAATCTAAATAAACATTACTATCATTAACTAAATAATTCCTATTTAAAACTAAATACTTACCTGTAAAATAAACCCTAAGCTAGCTACAATATAACTAATAGTTACATTGTAGCTATCTTAGGTTTTATTTTTATTTCACAGGCAAGTTTGTATTTATTTTAACTAGGTAGACTAGTTAGTAAATAGTTATTAACTATTTACTAACTACCTAGTTAAAATAAATACAGAATTACCTGTAAAATAAAACTAACCTGTCTTACACTAACACCTAACATTACACTACACTTAAATCAATTATATTAATGAAATACAATTAAAGGGACACAAAACCCAATTTTTTTTCTTTCATGATTTAGAAAGAGCATGCACTTTAAAACAACTTTCTAATTTACTTCTGTTATCTATTTTGCGTCATTTTCTTAATATCCTTTGCTGAAAAGCATATCTAGATAGGCTCATTAGCTGCTGATTGGTGGCTGCACATAGATGCCTCATGTGACTGGCTCGCCAATGTGCATTGTTATTTCTTCAGCAAAGGATATCTAAAGAATGAAGCAAATTAGATAATAGAAGTAAATTGGAATGTTGTTTAAAAATTGTATTTTCTATCTGATTCATGAAAGAAAACTTTTGGGTTTAGTGTCCCTTTAACTAAATTACAAAAAAAATTAACACTAAATTACAAAAAATAAGAAAGGAATTATTAAATATTTAAACTAATTACAGCAATTCTAATAGCCCTATAAAAATAAAAAAGCCCCCAAAATAAAATAAAAAACCCTAGCCTAAACTAAACTGCCAATTGCCCTTAAAAGGGCCTTTTGCAGGGCATTGTCCCAAAGAAATCAGCTCTTTTTCCTGTAAAAAAAAAAAATACAAACAACCCCCCAACAGCAAAACCCCCCACCCACACAACCAAACCCCCAAATAAAATCCAAGGGCATTTAGCTCTTTTACATTGCCCAAAGTCCCTAAACTAAAAATAAAACCCACCCAATACACCCTTAAAAAAACCTAACACTAACCCCCGAAGATCCACTTACAGTTTTTGAGGACCAGACATCCATCTTCAACGAACACGGGAGAAGTCTTCATTCAAGCGGCAAGAAGTCGTCCTCCAGATGAGCAGAAGTCCTCATCCAGATTGCATCTTCTATCTTCATCCTTCCGACGCGGATTGGCTCCATCTTCAAGACATCCGGCGCAGAGCATCCTCTTCGGTTGATGGCTACTGAAGAATGAAGGTTCCTTTAAAGGACATCATCCAAGATGGCGTCCCTTGAATTCTGATTGGCTGATAGAATTCTATCAGCCAATCGGAATTAAAGGTGAAAAAATCCTATTGGCTTATGCAATCAGCCAATAGGATTGAGCTTTCATTCTATTGTCTCAGACCTGTTTGTGAGTTCCTGTGTTCCAGTTCCTGTGTATTACCTGGCTAGTCTGATGTCTCTTCTGGTTCCTGATCCCTGGCTAGTTCATGAATTTGGTGTTCTCTTTGTTCCTGATTCCAGCTCGTCTGACTACTCGCTTTGGCTCCTGACTCGGCTCGTCTGACTACCTGCTCTGGTTTTGACTCCTGGCTTGTTATTTGACTTGTGGACTTTTTATTATTTTTGTTATTAATAAAGGTGTGATTATTTTTGCACTCCTCGTCTCAGTCTGATTCCTGGCATCCTGACAAGGATATAGTTTTCATAACGTAGTCAGTGGTTACCCATATTATATAATATGATTACAGTTTCAATGTAGATTACATAGCAATGGTCATGAACACATAATGAATATAATCTGCCAATCAAACATTAAGAATTATTTTCCACTGTCAATAACCAATCAGATTGTTCTCTAATTGGGATAGTTGTGTCGCACTTAAAAATTATTTAAATTTTTTTTGGAGTTCAAGATGGCGCAACCTCCAATATTTAGTGATGGTGAACTGGTCATCTTAGTGTAAGGGATAAACTGCTACTTCGCACAGAGGGTAGGAGGAGTCCGGGGCATCCAACATGAGGATAGGGACTATATTGTCTATAAGATGATGCACAGATGCGAAGGGTGTCCGGCATAAGGAGGTCGCGTCAAAGTTGTCTCTGGAGGTTTTCGGACCTTCGAAGATGTGAAAACGAGCGCTACCGAGGCTTCTAATCGCTCATTAGAGCCTGTAAGTAGCACTTATTATATTGTGTATTATAATTATAAATTATGTATATTTCAATGACGCAGAAAAAACTAATTTTAGTTCATGATAGAGCATTTAATTTTAATCGACTTTGTAATGTAATCATATTAATTTTATTTAATTCTGTTAATATGTTTATTTGAAAATCCAAGAATATAAGTTTAGTTGCAAGCCCATTTTAATTTCAAAACATGGGTTGTTTTTGCTGATTGGTGGCTTAATGGCAGCCACCAATTTTATGTCAGCCACCAATATAACAGTTCTGTACTGTCATTAAAATAAAATTGGCTGTCTCCTTAGCTTATATACATTATTTTTTAAATAAAGACAGCCATAGTAAGAAGAAAAATTGATAATACGAGTAAATTTGGTTGATTAAAAAAATCATACTCTATCAGAATCTTGGAAAATACATAAATTAATATAGTTATATATATATATATATATATATATATATATATATATATATATATATATATATATATATATATATATATATATATATATATATATATATACTGTATGTATATATATATATATATATATATATATTTATAAATATATATACTGCATGTAAATACATATATATGTTATTTTAAATAGGTTGTTATTTTTATCAGAGGAAATAAATATTACATCCATTACAGCTGCAGATAAATTACACAAAATAAAAATATCACATGGATCTAATGTTGACATACTACTTTATATTTTCACAGATCTCATGTGGCCGAGAGAAGAATCCCCCGGTACGTCAGGCCAGTGTCAATGGCTACCCCTAGGAGATGATGACTCAGGGACAGATTTGGACGTCCCTTATATCCAAGGTAATTTTCAAGTATAATACTATGTTTGCAGTATTTCACATTAAAAATGTTTTTTTTTTTAGACAGGTTCATTCAGTTTTTAGACAGGTTCATTCAGTTTTTAGACAGGTTCATTCAGTTTTTAGACAGGTTCATTCAGGGTGCCGGTTAATGTAATGGATTGCATTTTTAGAATTAAAATGTTTGCACAATTTTTATATAACAATTTTGTGTATAATCTAGGACTCACATATTCCTCAAACTAACAATGATTTGTGTTTGTGTTTCATCTCTGACAGAAAACTTAATATTAGGTTTTAACAATTGTATATTAATAATGAATTATAAGAACATATTTTATTTTGTCTTTTTATAGATCGCGATCAGGGGACACAAACAGAGCCCTTCCTTCGGGATCTCTTTACCCAACTGGCGGAGGGGCTACAAATTGTTGCCAAAGCAGTGTGGGGCCTACAGGAGGCCATGCAAAATATTTTATAAAATATTTTAGTTCTTTAAAAAAAACAAAAAAAAAAAAAACAATTCTATAGTTTTATAATAAATATATATTTAATCAAAATTATAGTGTAGCTGTATTCATTTAAATATTATTTTGAAGTGACATGAAAGCAAAATATATGTTGAATGATAGATAAATAGCATGCAATGTGGTAAATTATTCTTTGTTTTTATATATACTTTTTATCTATATTTTATTTCTCTTGATCTTTTAAACATACTTGAATGAAGAACATATTTAGATAAACTATCTAGGTGATGATAGATAACTGCATATAGATGACTCATATGATTGGCTTGCACATGTGCATTGCTATTTCTACTAAAAAGGATATCTGAGGATTAAAAGGACACTGAACCGAAATGGTATCTTTCCTGATTCCGATAGAGAGCGCAATTGTAAGCAACTTTCTATTTACTCCTATTATCATAATTTCTTTATTATATTTGTATCATAGAGGCCTGCTTATCAAACTGTCAACCGTAAATACGCTGGAATTCCACAGCGTAATTGTGGAGAGCTTGATTCCCCATAGTTATCAAAGCCTACAGACCGACATCCTTCTCCCCCATCCCTATTTCCCCTCCCCTCCCTAAATTCCTATTCTGGCAAATGTTGAAATCTGTGATGTAACATACGATCCGCCGGACTCAGACCGACACAAATCGATACGTACGTTATTACAGATGTTCCGAATGCAAATTCGGCACTATCTGACAACTTTTGCTAATTAACACATTTCTACCAGGTACGCTCGCCACTATTCCGGCCCAGTGTACCTGCTTTTCAATCCGCCGCCCTGGAGGCTGTGGATGCCATAGGAATCAATGGGAGTCTGAAAGCAGCGAAAGCTCATGTTTGCTGCTGCCCAATATCCCATTGATTCCTATGGGAGAATCAACCAAACCCCCCAAATAAAAACCTAACTAAAAAAACCTAAGCTCCCCATTGCCCTGAAAAGGGCATTTGTATGGGCATTGCCCTTAAAAGGGCATTTAGCTCTATTGCTGCCCAAACCCTAACCTAAAAATAAAACCCACCCAATAAACCCTTAAAAAATCCTAACACTAACCCCCGAAGAGCCACTTACAGTTTCTGAAGAGCCGACATCCATCCTCAATGAAGCGGCAGAAGTCCTCATCATAGCCGGTAGAAGTCTTCATCCAAGCGGCCGAAGTCTTCATCCAAGCCCGCAGAAGTCTTCACCCAAGACGGCATCTTCATTCTTCATCCATCCGGCACAGAGCGGTTCCATCTTCAAGACATCCGATGCGGATCATCCTCTTCTTACGTCGTCTTCTTTGGAATGAAGGTTCCTTTAACTGACATCATCCAAGATGGCGTCCCTTAGATTCCGATTGGCTGATAGAATTCTATCAGAATTAAGGTTGAAAAAATTCTATTGGCTGTTGCAATCAGACAATAGGATTGAGCTTTCATCCTTTTGGCTGATCCAATCAGCCAATAGGATTGTGCTCGCATTCTATTGGCTGATTGGGGGCTTTTTTATTTTTATTCAGCTCTTAGATTATGTGTAATTAGTTTAAATCTTTGATCATTTATTTTTTATTTTGTGTAAGTTAGTGTTTATTTTATTTTTTGTAACTTAGTGTTTGTTATTTTTTGTAATTTAGTTGTTAGTTTTTTGTAACTTTGTAATTTTTTATTGTAGATTTAAATTATTTGAGTAGGGTTAGGTGTTTAAATATATAATATAGTTAATTTAATTTGTAGCTTAATGTAGTTTTAGTAGAACAGTTAGGGTAGATTAATTATTAGTTTAATATAGTTTAATGTAATTTTAGTATAATAGTTAGGGTAGATTAATTCATAGTTTAATATAATTGTAGTATAATAGTTAGGGTAGGTTCATTAATAGTTTAATATAGTTTATTTTAATTCTAAAGGTAAGTTTTAATTTATTATAATGTAAAATAATGCATTTAGGGAAGAAAAATCCAAATGTTAATTACAGACTCAATGACACTTTACTGACTGTTACAGACGAGGAACAGGACTTGGGAATTATTATTTCAGATGATTTAAAACTTAGTAAACAATGTAGTAATGCAGCGAGTAAGGCTAGCAGAATGCTTGGATGTATTGGTAGAGGTATTTGCAGCAGAAATAGTAAGGTTCTTATGCCACTTTATAGATCATTAGTTAGGCCTCATCTTGAGTATTGTGTGCAGTTCTGGAGACCATATCTTCAGAAGGATATTAACAAACTTGAATCTGTGCAAAGGAGGGCTACCAAAATGGTACATGGTCTAAAAAATAAAACTTACCAGGATAGGCTCAATGACCTAAATATGTATAGCTTAGAGGAGAGAAGGGAAAGAGGTGATATGATAGCAACTTTCAAGTACATTAAAGGGTTTAGTAAAACTGAGGCTGTGGGTATTTTACATAAAATGGAAAATTCAAGAACAAGGGGTCATGAGCTCAAGCTAAAGGGTAGTAGATTCAGAAGTAATTTGAGGAAGCACTTCTTTACAGAAAGAGTGATTGATTTATGGAATAAACTTCCTCAAGAGGTAGTAGCAACAAACACTGTGGGGGACTTTAAAAATGCATGGGACAAGCATAGGGCTATCCTACGAACTAGATAAGTTTATACTGTTAGGTAAGGTCGGGCAGACTTGCTGGGCCTATGGCTCTTATCTGCCGTCAATATCTATGTTTCTATGTTTCTATAAGATAGGGATGAGTTAATATTTAATTTAAAGTTAGCGGGTTGTTAGGTTTAGGGGTTAATAGGTTAATTTAGTTTATGGTGATGTGGGAGGCTGGCGGTTTAGGGGTTAATAGGTTTAGTAAGCAGTAGTGATGTGGGAGGCCAGAGGTTTAGGGGTTTATACCTTTAGTTAGTTGCTGCAGGGTCCGGGAGCGGCGGGATAGGGGTTAATAACTTTATTAGAGTTGCGGTGGGGTCCAGGAGCAGCAGTTTAGGGGTTAATAACTTTATTTAGTTGCGGCGGGGTCTGGGAGCAGCGGGATAGGGGGTTAAACATTTTAGTATAGTGGCTGTGTTTAGTGACAGTATATAAATAAAGCTGGGAAAAAGCCAAATAGCAGCAAGATCGATGACTGTTTAGTTAACAACAGTCCGCTGCTCATCACCCCGTACTTGGTGCACAGCTTTTTGACAGCTTTTTATATAAATATGGAGAACGTATTCAGGTCCATGGCAGCGATGTTAGGTGATGTCAGGCAAGCGTATTGGTGCCGTCAAATGCAAGTAAGTTGACGGCTTGATAAGTAGGCCTCTTTATTTGAAAAGCAAGAATGTAAGTTTAGAAGCAGGCCCATTTTTTAAGAACAACCTGGGTGGACCTTGCTGATTGGACAGCACCAATAAACAAGTGCTGTCCAGGATGATGAAACTGAATTTGTCTGGCTCCTTAGCTTAGATGCCTTCTTTTTCAAATAAAGAGAACAATAGAACGTAGAAAACTTGATAATATGAGTAAGTTAGAAAGTTGCTTAAAATTGAATGCTCTATCTGAATCATGAAAGTTAAAAATTGTATTGTGTCCCTTTAATAAAAGTTCAATGGTTGTAATGTTGCTTGAGATGTTCTTCTATATCTTCATAATAATATTTCTGATATGACTTTGGTGTCCCTTTAATTTTGGAAATAACAGTATTTATTAAAAAAATATAAAAATATATAAAAATATATATATATATATATATTTACATAGATATATACATAAATGCATCTATATTTACATGTATATAGATACATATGATAATCAAAAAGAGAGTAAATCTCAGTCCAATCAGGTAAAGGTATGAGTCCCCAGCAATGAGAGTGGTCAATGCACCAGTCGTGGTGCGATAATCAGTAAAACAAACTATTGAAGTCACAGATCAGTAATGAGGTAAAACAATTTGCCCCCTTCGATTTGGTTAAATAAAAGTACAAACAGGCGCATACCTCTCCGTCTGTCTGTCTGTCAGTCTGGCAAGAGGCAGCAAGTGAGATAACTTGACGAAAGTTGTAGCAAGTTGACTTGTGGTTAGCGTCTGCTGTGGATGAGGAGAGATGGTAACTGCTGGTGATCAGGTATGCACATAAGTTAGTGCGTGCGGCGGGTGCCGCGTTCAGGCTCCTCCTGGTAGTGGCATCAGAGAGGGACGGCCAGGTAAAAGTTATTCTTCACATAAAACGAAGGGGGTACCTCAATGAATTGTCACTGCTGGTAACGAAGCTGTGTGCTTAGGTGGGTTTCCAGTCCTCAAGGCTAGCTCAGCCAGGAACGTATAGAGGAAAAAAGGAATGAGGACTCGCTGGAACTAATGATCAAGTGGTGTATTCAAGCAATGAATGTAGAGCACAAAATAGTGTACAAGGCTAGTGCTTACAGACTGACACGTTTGTCGCCTGCTCAAATCTGTAAGCACTAGCCTTGTACACTGCTTTGTGCTCTACATTCATTGCTTGAATAAACCACTTGGCCATTAGTTCGAGCGAGTCCTCATTCCTTTTTTCCTCTATAGATACATATGTACATGCATACATACATATAAATATATCAAGGAATCTAAATATATATATATATATATATATATATATATATATATATATATATATATATATATATATATACATATACATACTAAAGTATGTATGCCCAATCTTCAAAAGAATTCTAATAATTCACTGTCCACTTTGCACCAAATATGTCGCTACTTGCTATATTGGCAATCATTCATGCTCAGAAAAAGCATTCATTTCCACTATATACAGTAATGTGCTAAAGAGAAATGTTCTTGTTTCGTAGGCAGTAATGAAATGGTATAAATAAAGTTTGGAAAAACACGAATAGACCTGAGATCGATGACTGCTAGTTAACAACAGACCGATGCTCTTCGCACCGTACTTGATGCGCGAGTTTTTGACGGCTTTTTTGTTAAATATGGAGATCATATTCAGATCCACGGCCGCAATGTTTGACGATGTTAGGCGCGTGCATTGACGCCCGCAAATGTAACATAGTTGACGCTTTGATAAATATCACCCTGTGTGTTTATATATAAAACAATAATAATTGTGAGGGGGGGTGGAAGTTTTGGTGAGTTCCCACACGTTTTATTTGTAGGACTTGACCCCGGCTTATTTACCTTTTCCAAATACCATATAAATCACAAAACAATGACTAGGTTATAGGTTTCTAAATAAATGATACAATTAAAAGTGGCAGCCTGCCCCTTTGGTGAAGTACAAAACTATAGGAAGGTTGTATACAATGACTAATTATTAAAAGGTTTCAACACAGGGGTACGTTTTGGATGAAGTCCAGATGTTTCACAAGTTCAGTGTAACATTTCACGTGATGTATGTTAATTGTATATGAAAGCCTAAACCTACTATTTGAATACACATAGTGTGACCAACCATTTATAAAATTACTATATTAATAAATCCTAAAGACATCTTTAAGAACAAAAACAAGGTACAGAAAAAAAAAACATTAGCATTATTTAAGTTTGTGTTTTATGTTAGCACTTCACCTTGTATTATACACAAAGGTTTAATTAACTAAGGATTAATAGAGGTAGTTTATAATTAAACTGAAGTATGAACTGATGTCACCATCTCAGTATGATGATATACTTTTTCATGCCAGAGCACCTGTTGTTTTGGAAGGAAACAGCTGATATCATTATCTACTCAGTCTGATAGTCCTGCGTCCTGCTGCTTAAAAAATTATCTCTAGGATTACCTGAGATGGGGCATCTTCTCTTCATATATTAAGAAGTCTACACATTTTAATCTAAAAATATTTATTTACATTTGTATGCATATAGAAACATGAAAACAATGAAACTATGGAACAATATTGAAATGTACATTATGGGATGATAATATACATGCATAATAACATTTGATAATATTTATTTTCTTTTAAGTGTGATAAAATAGTTATCTTGTAAAAGTGACTGCATGAACAAACATTATCACACAGGAACGTAATCAAAATTTAGAGTTTAGATACTGAGAATTAATATTCTAAAAATATTGCAAAATGATTCAGACTTTCTTTTAACCTTTACAGTAAAATTATTTTAAATCTTTAATATTTACTTTACATTTTGGTCTGTAATTTAAAGCACTTTGGATTTGAGAAACTTGATAATCTGTTAAAATACATATTTTGCATGAGTATTAGACCAAATACATAGTTATTGTACATACATAGTACTATAAAAGCAAATATTATTAACTAAGAAGCATAGACATAAAGAATGCTGGAATTATTTTACCTTCAGCAGCAGACTGGATACTCCAGTATCTTTGTTGAGAATAACTGGTTTAGATATAGGGTCAAATTAAGTTTACCCAACTTTTGTTTCTTTATGATTGATATTATTTCTGAATTATTTTGCAGCATAGCTTCCTTCCTGTTGGTTTTGTATTAATTAAAAACATATAAATACCTTTTTTAATCTGTTCTGAAATCTATCTTCCTTAGCTGTATTGCTAGTTGCATTATCCCATTGTATTTTAGGGTAATTGAAATCTTACATAATTACAACGTCATATGATTAGCATCATTTCTTATTTTTATTAGCAGTTCTATCTATCAGATTTGTTCATATTTGAGCATAGTAACAAATATGAATGAAAAACATGTTTAATATGAGCGCCAACTATATAAAATTACAAATCTTACAATACATGATACTTTCCCACATGCATTAATGGTTGCAATGAACAATACAGACGTACAATTTTACCATCCTCAGGCAGCCGTATTATCTAGAATTGATATTAAAAATAAAAATGTAATTATCTCATCCACACAAATACTGTATGTGCCTAATGAAACTACAAAAGTTTCCCATCTGGTTGCTGGAGAATGCCAGTGCAAAACATTTGACAAACAGAGCCGAGACTTTGGCATGCACAGTAAAAAGTATCTCTATAAAAGGGAACTATTTCACAAACTTTTTTTTAAAATAAACACAGGGCCATATTACTAGTTGCGCACAAAAGTACAAATGGTATGGAATGCTAATATCGCTCACACACAATTCATAGCAACTTGAACTGTTGCAGTTAAATTACAAGTCAATGGTTAAAATGTATTTGCAGGCATTAATATGGTGTTCACTTCAGTATGTATACAGAAAGAGAAATGCTCTACTAAGAACAAACAGCTCAGTAGCTTGTTCTATGGCGAGTTACAATCTAGGAGCAGCTGCTTTTAGCCAAATTATGCTTTCCACAAAGAACTTTCCTGAATTATATCAGTCTGATCCCACCTAGTAAGGTCAGTCCAGCCCCAAAATACCTTCTGAACAAAGGAAATGGAAACCTCATATGATCGTCTCAACCTTCTGTGGGCATTGACAGTGAGGTTCAGCCATATCCCTAGTACAGAAAGAAAATAAATAGTAGCCTCTTTTAAGCACTCTGGGAAACACTAAATTAGATTGGTCCAATAGAGAGGACACACAATGAAACGGAGGGGTTCTCAATCCTTACCACAATATAAGGGGAAAAAAGAAAAAAGAAAACTTAACGTTTATTATATCAAGAAAATAAAAAAAGAGAAATATAAAATCACTTTAAAAACACTTAAAACAAGAAATAACATACAGGGACATGAAAGGTCCAAATCACAGCATTGTATAAATCAAGAAGCAAACACCTATGCAATCAAATATAAGGCCTAATACCAGAAAGGTTCAAAGGAGGTAATTATCCCCATTATATAGTGCAACATGAAATAAAAGGAGCCCTAATATAGAGTCTACCGGTGACTATAATATCTCCCTGAGGAGAACCACAAAAAAGGGATTGGTGAACTGCTAGTCTCACGTGTTGCTCCTAGACAATTATTTAAAAACACTGGGTATTCCTGTCCTTATCTGGTACGACAAAAGCATCTAGTATAGGGTTAAATCAATAAAGCAAATAGAACATATATAATAAAGCTGCAATACAATACCAAAGGCCCCCTGGTCAGGACCTAATCACGTCACAAAGCGCCTGACGCAACGTTTCGCATCTTGCTTTTTCAAAGGCAATTTGTTTGTGATGACTTTCTGGTTTAAACAGGCTCTTTTAGCCAATCATTTTGTCTTACTAGGAATGAACCAATCACATTCTCTAATTCCCAACTGACACAGTCAGCTGTTATTTAATTGCAACAGATTTGTAGTAACACCCATATGCCCTTTATAAGCTATATTCCATGCTGTTGGACTTGAACATACTTTATGCATAAATGTTCTGCTAATAATCCACATACAGAACAAAGCTATATCGTTACTTTTATGGAGGTGATATTAAGTATAGGGTAGAGGTGTTCAGAAACAGAGTATCTCCTCTACATATGTCAGATCTATCTGCTGATTGCCATTGTTCATGCAGAAACAATGGCTTGTCTCTCCTGGCCAGTTGTAGACAACTAAACAGAACAAAACAATATGGCAACTTTTATGGGGGTGATATTAAGTATATATTTTTTTTTTTTACTCATGTGGAGTTAAACATGTTAAAATGTGAAATTAATAAGCCTGATGTTTTACACATATAAGGGTAACACAGAACAATTATTTCTTATTTAAAGCTGTGATGTTGATGTGTATGCATTCATTATAGATATTATTGGTCAAGCAAGGGGCCAATCATAAGACAATCTGGTTGTACACGTCCACCTGTGTGTCACGTAGAGCACATGTATTTTGAAGTATAGGAGAATTAAAAAGTAACTCCCTAACTTACGAAAAGGAACATCTACTTATTGCCATTGGTCAGGTAGAGACAAAAGGTGTGTCTCTCCAGGCCAATGGGGGATAAGTAAGCAGATCAAGCGTTTCAGAGAATAAATTAAGCCAATATACACTAATCAAAATTGGGCAAATGACTAAAAGTAATATTAAAATCTATATCATGGCGAACTCCATATTCAGCGTTAAACTATATTTAGAAGAGTGACCCATATTGGATTTTTCAGACATATAATATCAATGTCAGCAAATTATAAACATTTATTGTGTGGTTATATAAATTGAATATATAGGTTGTTAATTGAAAGATAGAAGTAACCATAAAAAATAATAAAAAATAAAATAAAGTATTGATCTGGTACTCTCATAGTAAATTCATGAAAAAATGCTGTGAGTGTTCTTACAGAGTTATTATCAGCATAATTAAAGGTAGTAGTAATCTTAACAAATTAAACCCGAAAAGTCCTGTATTATTACTAAGGGGAGTTAATTATATTGTCACAAATTTGTTACATAGTATATTTCACCCCATATACCACAAAGGGCGCATCTCATGAATCATAATCAGATTCAATTTTCATGAATCCTACATTCATCATCACACTAATTTTTAATTATGGGTCAGGTTGGGAAGGGGGAGTTTTTCTTCCTGCCAATGGAAACAGACCAGTCTAACACCTGTCAATATATCAGGTGGATGCATACCTATTCCTAAAATATGGCAAACCACATAGGTGTAGAGGCCATATTTGAGACTAGTTCATACAGGAATTATGTATTTTCTATTTGTCCATATCACAAGACAAGTGAGGTATAGGCCCTGAGGGAGAATAAAGATGGCCATTAGAAAGTATATGCAACTAGTTTTCTCAAAGTTATTGCCACAGAATTACATCGAGGTACTGAAATATCTGGCTGACGGACGTTTATATTATTTTATATCTTAACATGGTCAGAAAGTGTTATTATATGTATATATTTAAATATGCAAAAGTCAGAATCATGAAAACAGCATGAGATGGCCCTATAAAGTCTGATAAATTACTTTATATGTGGTTAATCCTCAGAAACCTGTAAATTAGTCCAAATATTGACATCACAGGGGAAATAATGTAGTCAGTTTAGGCATGAGTCAAAATTGCCCGTTAAGTTTAAGTGTTTTTTCCTTAAAGGTGGTTAATTAGAATAGGTAGAGATATTATAGTTTGAGCTAAATGCTCCTTTAAGATATAGTAAGTAATTATACCTAATCATAAGAATGAACTATATACAATTTGTTCATTCATACCGTTAGGGATCAAAGTGTTAAGTTGGAAGATCCATTTACTCTCAGCTCTTAATAGTTCCTTCTGGAGAGCCCCCTTTCGGATCCCCAGACAGACCTTCTGAAGGATCCAACATTTAAGAGCGGGTTTACCCTGGTGTTTATTCAGAAAATGTCTGGCTACAGACGTCAGTTTTTTATCATTCTCTTTATCTTTCTCCGCATTCTTAATGTTACAGATATGTTCCCCTATGTGAGTTCACAACTCGCGTGTGGACATGCCAACATATCTTTTGAAGCAGGAACACTCAATGCAGTAGATTATGTTCTTTGTTCTAGAGTCATTTATATGTATTTTCTTAGTTGGAAATGTTTCAAGTTCTGTTACATTTTTTAAAAAATTACAGAAGGAACATGTTCCACATGGATATGTGCCTCTGAGACCATCTTTCCTCATTGGTCTCCTGTGTGAAATGACTGGAAATCAGTTTGTCTTTTAGCGTTTTGGATCTCCGCCAGCTCACAGCAATTTTACCTCCAATTATATCAGATATTTCATAGTCTGATTTTAGAAAAGAGATATGTCTGTTAAGGACATTTAGGATTTATTTGTGGCACTTGTAGGTACTCACAAATCTAGCAGATCCTTGGCCTGTATCCTTTTTTTGTTTGGTGATATGAAGATTACTTCTGTCTGTGTTTAATAAATATGCCTCTAAGCACATTGAGCAAGGAGTCCACGTCTTGTTTCACCCATCACCCTTAGGGAGAATTTCCCAGGGTCATAATACAAATGCATACAGAAACAGAAGCACACTACCAGGAACAAATGACAGCTCAGTAGCGTGTTCGATGGTGTGTTACCACCTAGGAGCAGCCTAGCCTTCACTACAGTACTCATGTCAGCTAAGCTGATCCAGCCACAACTTTTTTCAGAGGAAATTCATTTTTTTTTTATTTGGTTATTTGCTATATACTTTTTAAGTTAATTGTATATATTTGGCTTAAATGGGCAATAAAGTCAAAATTAAACTTTCATGATTCAGATAGAGCATGCAGTTTTATAAAAAATCCAATTTACCTCCAATATCCGTTTGTGCTCAGTCTTTTTATATACACAATTCCTGAGGCACCAGCTTTTACTGAGCACGTAGAAGGATTGACAATGTATAAGTATAAAAGTCTGTAACTGGCTGATGGCTATCACATGATACAATGGGTATCGAAATAGAAGCAATTTTTGAAATTTCTTACAAAAACAAAATCCACTGAATTTTAAACTTGAAGTTAGGGTTGTTGTATTGTCTTGTTATTGTGTGTTTGTGGATTATCACTGCTCTTTTAGATATACCTTATGCATATACCCTTTTTCCAAACTTTTTTATTTCTTACTAACCAAAACATTCAGCAGTGACTTATACTTAATAGAGATTTAATGCAATATGTATTATTCTTCATTTTAAATTGATTTTACTTTTTTTTTTTACACTACAATGAAGCTGTGTCTATTACTTCCTTCCTGTCACAGCCCTACATGAAGGTTGGGGGTTTATCTACCTCTTGCTAGGATTAACTATTACAAACAATAAAGGTGACCTTCATTCATCAAATGCTAATTGAACAAGTAGATGTCTCAGGAGACATGAAAAGACTAATTAAACACTTAATTCAAAAGTAGGAGGTTTATCTGCTTTACTTAAATAAAACTTCAGGCCCAGATGTAATACACCCAAGGGTTTTACGGGAACTAAGCACTATTATAGACAAACCTCTACTTTTAATTTTTCAAGACTCATTATCCACCCCAGGAGTGGTGTAAAGCTAATGTGGTGTCACTCTTCAAAAGGGGAAGCAGGGCTGATCCAGGAAGCTTTAGACCAGTTAGTCTTACATCAATAGTGGGGAAGATACTTGAAGGGATCATAAGGGATTATATTGGTGAGTATATTACTATTGCTATGTCTATTTAGATGTTATTATACCATTATAATATCTAATTATCATAGTTACAATTGTTTGAATTGGTCAGCTCACCTGTGCCAACTGCTCAGTTGAACCTGTTTGTATTTAAAGTGATATCACAACTGTATGATATAGATTGTGAGATATATGTTATCTAGTTCTTTAAATAGATTTTAGTTAAAGTGAACCAACTCCTCACCTACTGAAACTTTTTGCTCTACAGTTATATAATATTTATCTAGATTAGATATATCAAGGATGCCCCCTACACACATATATATATAGGTAATTTGGTACTTTGTCTATAGTACCAAATGACATATATATATACGTCCAAGCTAAAGGAAGCTCCAGCAGTTTCGGCTGGAAAGTTACAGCCGAGAACTGGAATTTCTGAGCTCCAGGCATCTGTCTGCATATGGAAACATTGCATAATTGGTGCTCCGGTTCCATATGAAGGCAGATGCCAGATTGTTACAGACGCTGACACTGTGTGTGTGTCACCATCTTTAATGATCATCTGCTGGTGCCAGCTGGAGGTGTGGGAGAGAAACTGGGAGGGTGGTCCAGCAGCAGAGGAGGGGGGAGGGAGTGGGATGGCACCACACTGAAGAAAAACAAGATAGAGGAAGAGATGGGAAGCTACACTACAGAAAAAAATGTGGGGCCCTAGATAAAAATTGCCAGAGGGGAAGGAGGTGGGGGGACCACTACACTACAGAATATATATATATATATATATATATATATGTATTTTATAGGTACTGGTAGACAACTGTAGTGGTGATCAGGGAGGTGGGAAGGTGGAGGAGGATCACTACACTGCAGAAAAGAAATATATATATATATATATATATATATATATATATATATATATATATATATATATATATATATATATATATATATATATATATATATATATATAGATAGATAGATATATAATTAATAAATAGAATAAATATAATTCACAAAAAAACAAATAAACTGAATACTGGCAAACTGTCTGTCAATTCCTAAGTGTCAAGGTACCAGGAATTAGACTAAGACATGAAATGCAAAAATAATCACACCTTTATTATTAATAAGAAAAAATAATAAAGAGTCCAAAAGCAAAACATCAAGCCAGGAGTCAAAACCAAAGCTGGTAGTCAGACGAGCCAGGTCAGGAGCCAAAGCGAGTAGTCAGACGAGCCGGAGTCAGGAACAAAGAGAACAGCAGAATCAGGAACAAGCCAGGGATCAGGAACCAGAAGGGATGTCAGCCAAGTCAGTAAATAAACAAGAACTGGAACACAGGAACTTACAAAGAAGTCTGAGCAAGTGCAAGGGCAAAAGCATACTGAACAGAGGCCCTTTAAATAATAAATTATGACATCATAATTATGGGACTGCAACCTGTCTCACACTGATGATGATCACCAGTTTGGCCATAAGAGGGCAATATATAATTTTGATATTTTAATGAAAACAAAAAAAAGCTAAAATTTCTCCAGTATTTTTGGAAAGTCCCAGTAGTGAAGGGGTTAAACAATATCTTGCACCAATTAACAACAGCATAGCTGAAAATACTTAATAGGGTTGATATATTGTAAATGATTGTTTCCCTGAAAACCCCATAGCTTTGTAAACTGCTGAATGGTGTTATCTTTTTTGGCAGCTCTTTTAACAGTAATCGGCCAGCTGAAAAAAAAGATTAATGCCACCACTGGAAACTCTGACAGAATTTGCTATTTTATTTAAGAAACTCACAAAAACAAAGCTTCAGATTATTTAACACAGGCAATAGATCTGCTTTTTTGATGCTCAAATTTTAGAACAAATGTTCTATTTGACATTTGTGTTTTCATTCAAATGTTACTATAAAATAATGTAAATGCATTTTTAAATATTACATTTTACCATAATGATTGCTGCATGGTCAAAAGCAATACGTTCAAACAATCAGAGTATTACAACTATAATAAATGTGAATTCATTTTCAGACAAAACATTTTTTTATTTGTTCCATTTGTCCAAAAATGATCAAAGAATAGGCCCTTTAATGACATATTAAACTAATAAATGTTTGCAACAATGACACTTTAATTAATTTGTTTGAAAAAAATATTTTTTTAAATATCCATTATTCCACTATCAACTGTCTTGTTACACTATTAACCTCTAAACTAGCACAACCCCCAATACAAATCCCACCTAACCGTTACTAACATCTAAACCACCACAACCCCCATAGCAAACCCCACATGGATAAACCCCTAACCAATCTACCCTATTGACTATTAATCACTAACCCACCACAAGCTCTGAAATCAAATGTGCAAAAAACACTATGCAAAACCCTTTTCCACTATAAACCCCCAACCACTAATCACCTCCCAAGGTTAGACCCACTACTAAAGTGACTCCTAATCTAAGAGATCCCATCTTAAACCCCCACCTAAACTGACCATTAAACTAAGACAACCCCCAACTTAACCCCCTCTCTACAAATCCCCTAAAGGAAATACTTCATCTAAATTAAGCCTTATCCTTAGACCCTCCCAAAAAAAGTCCACCCTAGCTAATAAAGAAAAAAAAATTGGAAAAATGTACTATTACAAAGTTACTTCAAAAAATATGCTATAGTACAACAGAAAAGGGGCATAGAATGTTGACGGACAGCACAAAGAGCCCTACTTGCAGCACTGAATTGTGAAATTAGACTAAAACAGTTAAGATAGTGATGAATCAATATAGTGAGATAGCAAGTTGTTAGTCACCTGAACAGACAAGGGACAGAAGGCTTCAAACAGTAAGTGGAATTATATTTTAGTTTGTTTATTTCATGTTTTTTTTTTTGGTGGGGGGCTTGATTACAAGTGGTGTGCTATAGTATTCACAAGTCATGATAAACAATTTCATGACCGCACTAACTGGGGCGCGTGCTGCAAGTTGAAAACAAATGTGTTAGCTTGAGCACTGCACTCATCGGGTTAGCCCGACTGAAGACCTCGCATTAAGGCTAAGCGTTAAAACAAATGTGCACCAAACACAACATAAATACATTAAATGAACTGTTATTGTCATACCATGTACTTGGCTAAAAGAGTGATATCTGTCTCTGCTGCAGTTAGGCAAACTGTACTTTTAAATTGGCCTAAAAAATCAATTAGGCCTTAATTGCAGTAGTCAATTATTTGTGTATGTTACTAAGTTACTAAACCTCTTACTCTGGCAATTACTACTTGGACATACTGGTTTGACTTCTCCTTACCCTGACTATGATTTTGTAATGAATACTGAGTAACACAAAATGTGTGGGAAGAGATGTAGAAGTGTAATTACAGATGCACCACACATACACTATGCGTCCAAACTTAAAGGGACAGTCAACCATAGAATTGTTATTGTTTTAAAAGATAGATAATCCCTTTATTACTCATTCCCCAGTTTAGCATAACCAACACAGTTATATTAATATACTTTTTACCTTTGTGATTACCTTGTATCTAGGAACCTTCTTCCAGCCCCCTGATCACATGACTGTGACTGTTTATTATCTATTGTCTTAAATTTAGCATTGTATTGTGCTAGATCTTAAATAACTTTCTGTGCCTGAACACAATGTTATCTATATGACCCACGTGTACTTTCTGTCTCTTTGTGTTGAAAAGAGATTTAAAAAGCCTGTGATAAGAGGCAGCCCTCAAAGGCTTAGAAATTAGCATATGAGTCTACCTAGGTTTAGTTTAAAGTAAGAATACCAAGAGAAAAAAGCAAATTTGATGATAAAAGTAAATTGGAAAGTCAATTAAAATTAAAAGTCCTATCTGAATAATGAAAGTTTAATTTATACTAGACTGTCCCTTTAACAGTCCTTTAGCTGCTTGGGTAATGGAATACACACAATGATGAGCCCTGTGACTGGAGAGCGAGACACCCTCCAAAAGTTCCCCACAAACTTTAGCGGTGTGTACCTGGAGATAAGCAATGCTCACAAGCCGTGACTCTGAAGAGATATTCCGTAATGGCTCTCTAGGCACAGTAAAACGTAGTGCACATACCTGTCCTTCTCCGGATCTTGCCAGACAAGAGCTTGGGCTGGCTGTAAATAAGTCGTTTCTCCTCTGTTCCGTCTATGCCTTGCCGTCCAACAAGACGCTCAGGCTGTATCCTAAGCCCACCTCCAATGGCGGTCACGCAGTACTCCTTCTCTCCTGCTTCAAACCTTTGCTGTGTGTGAAGTACGGTCTTACACCACTGATCCGTGCTCACTCAGACGGCCTTCAATGCAGACTGAATAAACAGAGATGGAGGAGCACAGATCGGGTAATTTGCAAGTAAAAAATCTGTTTATTACAGAAAGCGCCGTAGCGCAACAAGAGTGAAGTGAATTTACAATATGACACAAGTGTGGAGGGGATAAACACCCCGGGTTAAATACACGGATAATATGTCTGAGACTGAAAAACAAACAGGTAAACGGGTTTCAGCGTATAGCCTTACTCATTACCTGAATTAAGAGAGTACACAGTGCACTATAAAACTATCAGTCCTTATTCCTATTGGTCAGAGGGTACACACCCCTTTCCTAGTCGTGACCCATGGTGACCCATCAAAAGCGTCAGCTCTAAGTATATGTTACAACATTCTGCTATAATAGACAATTACACAATATTGACCTGGTAGATTAAGTACAGCAAACTATTAGTGCAATATAAATGTAAAGATATATAATTTAGATAAACAATAAGCAAACTTGAAACCTTCCTCAGATCTCCTGTTCCGTTAAATGTAGAAGGCTTGCGTCCATGCTCACGGTGGCCATGGATTAATAAACACAGGAAATGACATCTCACCATAGTCTAATACACTCAATAAGTTCTAAGGTAAAACAACATGTAAATTATGAAATAAGAAAAAAATAATGAAATAAAGTAAAGAAAGATTATCATTTACAACAGAAATATATTAATATATTAACAAGGATAAATCACTAACTTCCTATACATCCCTGTAATATATTTGGTCAATTCAAGAGACAATATTCTACAAATGGTAACCAGGTTGAGTACACTAGGTGTGGTGTGTGTGAGACCTAGCATACCTATAACAGGGAAAACAGGTCAATACTTTAATATCTTTGGCAATTCTACAAGTAGCAGTGTATTCTCGTTTGTTATTTTGGTAACAAGGGGTATAGTGGTACCAAAATAAAACCAAGGCCTCAAAAAAGGAGGAGACTGGAAGCCAAAGCATAATCCACAACAAAGATTATCACTGGCCTATCACACACCACACAGGGAGAGGAATTCCAGACAGGCCACTATGGCAAATCAGCATCAATGAAAAAACTGGTCTCACCAAAAGTTGATGAGGTCAAACTCTGAGTTTAGGCCCTCTGGAACTCTGGTTCTCAACTTAATGATCCAGAAGGCCTCCCTCTCACCCAGCTTACGGGTTCTGTCCTGTCCCCCCCTGAGTGGAGGTATTCGTTCAATGATAGTCCAGGTAAGGGACGAAATATCCTTTGAATTTGTTCCTGATAAATGATTCACAAGAGGGGTGGTAAGTACACCTGCCCTGATGTCTGCTAGGTGCTCCTTAATGCGAGTCCTAGCCTCCCTGGTGGTGAGCCCTACATATTGGACAGAGCAGGCATCACAACTAATGACATATACAACATATGTCGACCTACAGTTGAGGCAGCAGTCAATCTTAAACTCCTGTCCTGCGGCCAGAGAAAAGAATCTTTTCCCTGTTGCCAGCCTCTCGCATGCCACACAGGTACGGTGATGACAGCGATAGGTGCCCTTAACACTCAACCAGGAGGATGTGGACACCATCGCTTTCTTGAGTCTAGTTGGTGCAACTATATTGCCAATGGATCTATTCTTTCTGTATGAGCACCTAATCCCCCTTTCAACCACTCTTTGTAGGTTGTCATCTGCAGCCAGCAATCCAAAATGCTTGCACACTATCTGGCAAATTTCCTTATACTGCCTAAAATACTCTGTTAAAATGGTCACTCTATCCTTCTGCTCTTCTCCTGACTTGCCTTTCCTGATTCTATCTTTGGGAGGTCCTAGAAGCTTGATCCTAGGTATGCTCTTCACAGTGTTTCTAGCACTAGTTATCACTGAACTACTGTATCCCCTTTCCCGGAGTCTCATGGTGAGGTCATCTGCTTGTTTTTCATAGACCCCTATCTCACTACAGTTCCTCTTTGATTGGATAAACTGACCTTTGGCCACTCCCTTGAATACTCCTCGAGGGTGGCAGCTGTCAGCATGCAACAATGAATTCACTGAAATTAGCTTTCGATATGGGGGGGCACTTCGTCTGCATTCCATGAATTTATTGCAAGTCTGGATGATGACTTTATGGGGGTTCACTTCACGAATGAAATTCAGCCTGACACTATCAATTTCCTAGATGTATCTCTGAGGGGCATTTCTGGCTGTGGTATAAGCTCTGAAACATATCGAAAGCCCATTTCAGGGAATTCATTGTTGCATGCTGACAGCTGCCACCCTCGAGGAGTATTCAAGGGAGTGGCCAAAGGCCAGTTTATCTGATTAAAGAGGAACTGTAGTGAGATAGGGGTCTATGAAAAACAAGCAGATGACCTCACCATGAGACTCCGGGAAAGGGGATACAGTAGTTCAGTGATAACTAGTGCTAGAAACACTGTGAAGAGCATACCTAGGAGCAAGCTTTTAGGACCTCCCAAAGATAGAATCAGGAAAGGCAAGTCAGGAGAAGAGCAGAAGGATAGAGTGACCTTTTTAACCGAGTATTCTAGGCAATATAAGGAAATTTGCCAGATAGTGTGCAAGCATTTTGGATTGCTGGCTGCAGATGACAACCTACAAAGAGTGGTTGAAAGGGGGATTAGGTGCTCATTCAGAAAGAATAGATCCATTGGCAATATAGTCGCACCAACTAGACTCAAGAAGGCGATGGTGTCCACATCCTCCTGGTTGAGTGTTAAGGGCACCTATCACTGTCATCACCGTACCTGTGTGGCATGCGAGAGGCTGGCAACAGGGGAAACATTCTATTCTCTGGCCACAGGACAGGAGTTTAAGATTGACTGCTGCCTCAACTGTAGGTTTGGATATGTTGTATATGTCATTAGTTGTGATGCCTGCTCTGTCCAATATGTAGGGCTCACCACCAGGGAGGCTAGGACTCGCATTAAGGAGCACCTAGCAGACATCAGGGCAGGTGTACTCACCACCCCTCTTGTGAATCATTTCTCAGGAACACATTCAAAGGATATTTCATCCCTTACCTGTACTATCGTTAAACAAATACCTCCACTCAGGGGGGGGGGGGACAGGACAGAACCCGTAAGCTAGGTGAGATGGAGGCCTTCTGGATCTTTAAGTTGAGAACCAGAGTTCCAGAGGGCCTAAACTCAGAGTTTGACCTCATCAACTTTTGGTGAGACCAGTTTTTTCATTGATGCTGATTTGCCATAGTGGCCTGTCTGGCATTCCTCTCCCTGTGTGGTGTGTTATAGGCCAGTGATAATCTTTGTTGTGGATTATGCTTTGGCTTTCAGTCTCCTCCTTTTTTGAGGCCTTGGTTTTATTTTATAAGATTTCCTTTTTATTGAGGTACTTAAATTAGGCATATAAACAGTATAAACATCAAGGAAATTGCCATTCAGTACACAAGGGAAAATTATACAGTCCCGCTAAGTTCTATAATGGCATAGTAAACATTCTGTACAGCACCTCAGTGAAATATATATTAGAACAAAAAAAAGGGGAAAAAAAAGAACAAAAAAAACAATTATAGATGGCAACATTAAGTACACAGTGCCTATTCATAATGGTACCTTCCATAAAAAATCTAATAGTTGCTCTTGGACCTTAAATAAAAGGACATGTCTAGTAGTAAGGGAAGGCATAATGGAATGAAGAGACCACTCTTGGATCTCACTGTACTAACCTCATATTTTATTTTTCTAAATGTTAAATGTACTATCTATGAAAATTCTACATAGTTAGAAAAGTTGAGATTAAAATTAAAGTTAAAACTAAGGCATTACTTCTTATGAACAATAAACTGTATAAATGTTATATAACCTAAACCAATAATATGAGCATATTGGGTTGTAATTGGGAAAACAAGAATAAATAATAATATCCACCTTAAATAAGGTATCTCTCTTAACAGGATAGTGCTCACAATAGCATTATTGGGGGGGTTACCCTAGGACATCCTAAATAAACTTGTGGTAGAAGGACCAGTCATGATACCAATATGAGGAGAGCAATTATAGGTCACAGATAGTAAACCTCTTTATAACTTATCATGTGTCGATAAGAAAGATTAGTCAACCTGTGAGAGCTCATGTGGAGGTGGGAAAGTAAATGATCATTTATCAAGGGGGAAGGTTAAATGTTTGATCTGACATCAGTTAGTAGTGTAAATTTCCCATTTATTTCTGTGTGGGGTCTGCAGGCCTCACGCGGGGGGTGTTACTTTCCCATAAAGGCACACATAACTAATCATCCACCCCATGAAAGAGCAAGAACCCCCGGGCAGGCTAGAGACACACCCGGAAACTCTGGAGACCCCAACCTCCCACTATCTAGACGCTCAGGAAGGTGGAGCCAAAGACAATGAGAAAAAAAGAAAAGGTAAGGTTATGGGAGTGTACAGAGTAAGCAAATAAGCGAGAGGGATAAGTGGGAAACCTCTAAGTGTCACTTAAAGGGGCAAGGGGAGGAAGATGGGAGGTGAGGGGGGCTATAATAGGAGAAAAAGGGGAACAAAAAGGAAAGGATAAGACTTCCCAAACTGGTGGGGGTTCTCTAAATATCTTTCATACCCAGGCGGGATGCCTGTAAATCCAGATAGAATTTAAGGATCTCTAGGGGCTGCCAAAGATCCCAAATCTTCCAGTATGATTCCATTTTATTTAGGTGTTGGTAGAATCTTCTTTCCATCAGGGCATATGTTTCTAAGGTCTGTCTAACCTCATTCAAGGTAGGTGGATCTGGCTGTCTCCATCTTCTAGCAATTGCAATCTTTGCAGCAGCTAATATAAAGATGGCCAGTTGACGATGAGGCTTGGGCGTTTGTCTTGGAAAAATGTTTAGGAGAACCACTTTTGGTTCCTCCAAGATCGATAACCCTGCTGACCTGCAAAACTCGAAGACACCCTTCCACAGATTTCCCAATACTGGGCAAGACCACCACACATGGAGGTCTGAGCCCATCTGGCCACATTTTCTCCAGCACAAGGATGAATATGATGGGGCTATCTGTGCTAGTCTTAAGGGAATGTAATGCCATCTCAAGCATACTTTCATATAGAGTTCCAGCGAATTAGCACAGTGGAGCATTTTTTTAGTAAGCAGGAACGTTTGTGTCCAGGTCTTCTCTGAGATTTGGGTTCTCAAATCTTTTTCCCAGCCTTCAGCTGCCACACTATGCCTGCATTCTCGTCTTTCATTATTAGCATGTAGTGGATAACGAGGGATCTCACCAGGGACGATCCCGATTTCCATTTTTGTTCCCAAACAGTCAGGTCCCTGAGGTCTGTCGCCGGGAAGCCCCAACTCGACAGGAATTTATGAAGTTGAAATCTTTCAAACATGAACCACGGAGGGAGGCTGTTTTCGTCTCCCCGTGGCTCGGGTTCAGCTAGATGTAAGGTATTCTGCCTGTAAAGGTCAGATACTCTTAGTAGGTCCCATTGACCCCACTGTGAAAAATGTGAATCAGGGAGACCTCTAAGTAAGCCTGCTAGTGAGTGGATTGGAGAGGGGTGTGGCGCTATGTCAGCATAATGTCTGACATTCTTCCAGCACTCCAGGGCCTGTTTGACTATGGAATTCTGGATACCCACCTCTTTAATAAATAGTCTGCAATCCATGGCAAGTCTTCAAGATTAACCCCTGAAGGAAGGGAGTACTGCTCGACTCTCTTCCAGCCTGATGTCAGCTCTGCTGTCCCCCAGCCAGATATATGAGACAGTCTAGCCGCCTCATAGTAATTAATAATATTAGGGAGTAAAACTCTGCTAGATCGATAGGGTCTTTGCAGCGTTTTCCTAGCAATTCTTGACTTCTTACCCTGCCAGACATATCTGGTGATCAGGGCGTTAAATTTGTCTAAGAAAGTTTGGGGGAGATTAAGTGGGAGGCAACGAAAGTAATAAAGAATCTTTGGAAGAACAGTCATTTTGACTGAGGCTATACGGCCTAGCCAGGACACTTCCCTGAAGGACCAAGAGTTTAGCAGCACTTTAGTCTCACCCAGAAGTTTTTCATAGTTCTTTGTGCGAACTACATCTATGTCAGGACCTAAGTGTGTGATAGAGTCAGTGGCCCATTGAAACTGGTATGAGTCACATAGGATTTCTAGTTCAAAGCTAGGAATATGTATTGGAAGTGCCTCTGTTTTGGTCAGGTTTAGTCTATAGAAGCTGAGAGAGCCAAACAAGGTGATAATCTCGAAGAGTGCCGGGAGAGAGCCCAAGGGGTTGGATATGAAGAGGGTAATATCATCTGCAAATAAAGCAATCTTTTCCCCACCTCCTCCTCTCTCACCCTCACGTAAACTCAAGGGAACCCCCGAATCATTGGGGAGCTTCTAAGCGCCTGAGCCAATGGTTTAATATCCAAAGCAAAAACAATGGGTGAAAGAGAACATCCTTGTCTTGTTCCGTTAGTTACTGGGAAGCTTTGAGAACAGAAACCTAGGCCAGCCACTTTAGCGCTCGGAGAGCTGTAGAGAGCTTGAATAGCTAATACTATTTCACTGGGAAATCCAAAGGACAACAAATACTCCCATCTGACCCTGTCAAACGCCTTTTCAGCGTCGAGTGACAGGGCCAGCATGGGCACTCTCTTTCTATCCGCCTCCGAGAAGATGTTTAAAATGCGCCTGGTATTATCGGGGCCCTCTCTCCCCCAGGTAAATCCCACTTGATCCGAATGTAAAAGTTTCGGAACAATAAGACGCAGCCTATTTGCCCATAGTTTTGAGTAGAGCTTGACATCAATATTGATAAGGGTGATAGGGCGATAACTCCCACATTGGGCCGGATCTTTGTTGGGTTTCGGTATAGTAAGGATCGTTGCTTCAAGCAACTCACTCCTAAATGATCCCTTTTCTCTGGCTTCTGCAAAGGCCTGAAGAAGCGTCGAAAGTTCCGGGCGGAAGGTCTTGTAGAATAAAGCTGGAAATCCATCAGGGCCCAGGGCTTTCCCATTATGTAGTTGGGAGATCACTGCCTTCAGCTCAGGGGCTGTAAAAGGAGTCATAAGTTTATCAATTTCTACCTGGGACAAAGACGGAAGATGTAAGCTCCTCAAGAAGTTCTGAATCTCGGCTCGGGCAGGGGATTCAACTCCTCTGCCCTCTGAAGGTTGCAGAGGTTCGAATAGAACGCTGCAAAAGCCTCCCCTATGTCTTTAGGTGAGGTAACCCTGCTATTTCCTTGGTTTATTGATAGAATACATGATGAGGCAACTCTCCCCCTCAGTTTCTTGGCCAAGATGGTAGATGCTTTATTTCCTTGGTAATACAAGAGTTGCTTGAACCTGTGTACTGCGTCTTCAACTCTAGAAAGCTCAATTTCTTTAATTTGGGTCCTAAGGGACACTATCTCAACCGCTAACCCTGGATTATGGTTCTCTTTACAGATTCTTTCCTTGGAGCGGAGACTGGCCACTAGGAGACTCAGAGGGCCCCCTTTTGTTTTTTAATGGAGACTTGTTTTTGGATACAAACTCCTCTTATGTAGGCTTTAAGGGCTGCCCAAACTGTTTGGTGGGAGGGGATAGAGTTGCTGTTATGAGTCAGAAACTCCTGAATGGAGTCTCTAACTAAAGGCTGGAAGCTTGGGTTAGACCACAGTGTGGGCGGAAGTTTCCAGTGTGGTCTCGCGGAAGAACCAGTACCCGCGTCAAGAGATATTAGAAGGGCGTCATGGTCCGACCAGGAGCAAGACTTAATCAAAGCTTTTTTGACCAAATTGAGCATCCAGGAATCTGCAAAAAAAAGAATTTCTTGGCTGTGGAAAGTGAGTAGGAGTCTATCTTCTTACCCAGGCTGACTTTTTTTATCAAAAGAGGGATCCCATATGATATTGAAATCGCCCCCTAGGATCAGTCTGCCCGACTTCACTCTGCATATATTTTGTAGTACAGTTTTGAGAAACCTAGGTTGGTTCATATTAGGTACATATATATTTACCAATGTGTAGACTTGGCCCTCCATCTTGCATATGAGGATGAGGTATCTACCCTCTGGGTCTATTTCAAGATAAATTTGTTCATAGCTAATCTGTTCATGGATGAGGATTGCAACACCTCTAGTCTTATCTGAGTGGGTGGCCGAAACAAAACTTGTAAACTGTTGAAATTTAAAAGTAGAGGTGGGATTATGTAACCAATGCATCTCCTGAACAAAACGCCACCTGTACTCTATTAGTTCTCATATGATTGACCATGAGGCTCCGTTAAGTAGAAGAATTAAGACCCTTACAAATCAGGGAAGCAAAAGTGAGGGGAGGCGAACAGTTCCTCATTTTAGGAAATGAGGCCTGAGTGCAACAGGAGAGATAGGAAGCGAGGAGCAGCAGAGATAGAAAGAAAAGATAAAGAGAGAGACTAGATTCAGCTCCACCTACCTGGACACCAAATCTCTGACGTCGAATCTGGGGAGTATTAATTCTCATGCTGCAGTTGTCCTACAGGTTGTGACTTCCTGTGTGGTGACAATAAAAGAATTGTTTATCGGACTAGGGTCCAGGTTATTCAAAGGTTTTCACTAAAGTGATGGGATATGAACTATGTACTCTAGTATGGGCTATTACTCTAGGTTATGCCCTAGTTATAGACTATACTAAGTGTATTTGGAGGCACTATACACCGCCTAACAAGGAATTTACAAGTAGACCTAGAAGGTAAGTTAATTCCTTGATCTCATCAAGATGAGAAACTACAATTTTGGGGGGGGGAGAGATGTTAAATAGGATGAAATCCTGTGCCTGAGTAGCAGCTTCCTATTTACCAGGGGGGAACAAGGGGGGTATAACGGGAGGAGTTTGGTGAGAAAAAACTATTGAGTCAGAAGACTCTACTTTACTTAAATAGGAGTTGTCCCCCTTCAAACAATAGCCTTGGTTTTATTTTGGTACCACTATACCCCTTGTTACCAAAATAACATGCAAGAATACACTACCACTTGTAGGATTGCCAAAGATATTAAAGTATTGACCTGCTTTCCCTGTTATAGGTATGCTAGGTCTCACACACACCACACCTAGTGTACTCACCCTGGTTACCATTTGTAGACTATTGTCTCTTGAATTAACCAAATATATTACAGGGATGTATATGAAGTTAGTGATTTATCCTTGTTAATATGTTAATATATTTCTGTTGTAAATGATAATCTTTCTTTACTTTATTTCATTAATTTTTTCTTATTTCATAATTTACATGTTGTTTTACCTTAGAACTTATTGAGTGTATTAGACTATGGTGAGATGTCATTTCCTGTGTTTATTACATTTATATATGTTTTTGAACTGTTCCCTTAGGCTTGTGACCTTGCACTCCGGAATAGCGTGGGGAAAATGAGAGGCTAATATGACTCACAAATGTTGCATTTGTTCATACTAGTTTTAATCCATGGCCACCGTGAGCACGGACACAAGCCTTCTACATTTAACGGAACAGGAGATCTGAGGAAGGTTTCAAGTTTGCTTATTGTTTATCCAAATTATATATCTTTACATTTATATTGCACTAATAGTTTGTTGTACTTAATCTACCAGGTCAATATCGTGTAATTGTCTATTATAGCAGAATGTTGTAACATATACTTAGAGCTGACGCTTTTGATGGGTCACCATTGGTCATGACTAGGAAAGGGGTGCGTACCCTCTGACCAATAGGAATAAGGACTGATAGTTTTATAGTGCACTGTGTACTCTCTTAATTCAGGTAATGAGTAAGGCTATACGCTGAAACGTGTTTACCTGTTTGTTTTTCAGTCTCAGACATATTATCCGTGTATTTAACCCGGGGTGTTTATCCCCTCAACACTTGTGTCATATTGTAAATTCACTTCACTCTTGTTGCGCTACGGCGCTATCTGTAATAAACAGATGTTTTACTTGCAAATTACCCAGTCTGTGCTCCTCCATCTCTGTTTATTTAGTCTGCATGAAGGATATTATGCAAGTTGCATTTATCTGGATAGCGAGACTAAACTTTTACTAAGGTATGTCTTTCTTTCATATTTAAATTTATAAACTAACAATTACTTTCTAGTACTTAGTTGTTGTTTGTTTTTTAGGAGCTGATTAAGGTTCTAGAGAGAGTTTAGCTACTAAGTTTAGTCTCATTGCTCTCTTTCCCCTGGCCTCTTTTGAAACACTGTGTTGTTAACGTTCAGTGCATCAGTAAAGGCTTGTAGTGAGCTGTGCCTCTCAGCAATTGATTTCAGTTTCAAAACAACAGCACAAACTGTAAAGTGCTTTGCTACTTGTTACAGTTACACTCATATATTCACTATCTGATAAAACTTATTCAGGCAAAGCAGAGGTCAGTATCACTTTATGGCAGGCAGAGGATGATCCTTTAGGGGGGTCAGGAAAAGCAGAGGTCAGTATCACTTTATGGCAGGCAGAGGATGATCCTTTAGGGTAGTCAGGCAAAGCAGAGGTCAGTATCACTTTATGGCAGGCAGAGGATGATCCTTTAGGGTAGTCAGGCAAAGCAGAGGTCAGTATAACTTTATGGGAGGCAGAGGTAATGTCCCTTTAAGATGATTTAAGAATAAGGCAACAGAGTGCTCAGGCAGGCAGAAGTCAATGCCCCTTTAAGCAGGTTAAGGATAAAGCAGAAGAGTGGTCAGGCAAGCAGAGGTCAAATATCCAATTACAGCAGGCAGGCAGGAGAGCAAACACTCACGGACCCAAGAAGCAAGGAGCAGGAAACGCTATCTGACAAACGGGCACCGGAGAGAAGTCTCGCCAAGGTTTAAAAGCCCATTGACGTGTGGGGGCGGATACAGGAAGGCTGCATCACATTGCTAGGCAACGTGATGCGGTAGTACAGAGAGAGATACGGAAATGATCGGATCATGACACATTCATTGGGTTAATTTGCTATAATATATTTTGGTGTTCCAAGGGAAATAGCCTACTAATATTAAACTTGCATGTATTACAAAGCAATTGCTGAACTGCTGTCCTCCAGCTAGGTTAGTCCTCCAGATGCTTAACACTCCTAGTAATTATTTCCCTTGCGGAGTACACTATAAAAAAAGAGATTCATTGTTAAATGACAAACTATTTAGAATTTTACTCAGGCATTAGGGACCATGCTACCATTCTCTGCACTTATTAGGTGTTCTCTGTTTATAGAACCATGCTGGACCAAGGTTCCTTCCTATATACCATCCCTTATTTTCAGATTTATGTGCATATATTGGGATTAGTCCAGCCAGAACCAATGTTTATATACTGTCTTTTCAACCAAATGCTTCTATCTCCATATTGCTATGCCAATTTGCTTGCTGCAGATCAAGAACAGATTCATACATTAATGAATTTTACATAAAAAATATATTTGTTAAATAACTAAATGGTAAAACCAAGAATACTTCACTATTATCCAGTGACAAAAAAATGTAGTTAATGAACAATTGTAATTAAAATAATATCCACTGTATCAAAATAACAAGTTATGTACAGTATATAACTAAAAAAAATGTGATGAATGGTTTTGTCTAAAATATTTTTTTGGCAATGCTTGAGGTGCCCACAGGGTCATCTGAAACTGCCGCTGACCTAATCAGCAGCATTAGTTGCACAGTTCTCTGTTGATCCCGAGAGGTACTAACTATTTGTATAGCCCATTTTAGTGGTTGCAGGGTTTCTTGTCTTACAATATCATGCTCTAATGAAATAGTGTATCATTTTTGGACTATAATGGCCCTTTATGGAAATAATTATAATTAATCCAAATTCTTGTTATTTTTAAGGTACACATAGATCTTGACTGAGAAACCATCTAACAGACTCCCTACCCAAATCATACAATACTGGATATAATTTTAACCACCCAAACCTTTCCTCATATGTTTATTATATGGGCAATAAACAAATCAAGACATTTCATTAAGAAAATCACCATTAATAATGTTACATTAAAGTTTTTTATTTTTATTTTATAAGAAACAGGAATTCCACAACTGGTCTATACTTATTATCAGGTTTCCAGATGTAACATTGTGTTTGCACATATGCGAAGCACACTGGCATTACTCCAGTTACTTTGGATGACCTGAAGCAACAACACCACATACGAATGCCGCCTATCAAGAACGGATTGGGAACAAAAATAGGCCCGGCATTTAAAGTTAGACTTCTGTGAGCTAGGTAGCCATATTAGACCAGAACTCTCATCCTGCAGAATCCCTGCTTAATAGCAAGACAGAAAATGTACTTACCAGCCCACCAGCCGTTTAATCCATCAAAGACATATACATATATTGTGTGCAAGCTGCATAGTAAGTGGCATAAGTAGGTTTCGGGCTGCCCTAGGCACTCAAAATTCTGCTGCTCCCCCTCTCCCAGTTTACTAGGGCTTGCATAAACACTTGCTTACAATCAGGTGGGTTGAATTAAGGCTACATGCATATGCAGGGTGAGAAAATAACTAATGCATATGCACACACGTATATATATATAATATTACAAAGAGGATCCCTCTACCTCCCACACACACAGACCCCTCCCCAGTACCTTAAATAAACATAAATATCATTGCTTATCTAAATATATATAATATTACAAAGAGGTTCCCTGTGCCTCCCACACACACACAGCCCACTCCCCAGTACCTTAAAAACGGTAAATATAAATATAATTCCTTATATAAATATATATATTTAATATTATAGAGAGGTTCTTTTTGACAGACACAGTCACACACCTTATGTACTGATATGTAACATTATAGAGGTTCCAATACCACACACATACACACAGCCTCCCCATTACCTTAAATACACAACCCCCTCCTCAGTACCTTATCATATTGCAGAGCCAGAAAGGTTCCCTCAGTCTCACACTTACAGAGATGGTTGCAACTAGATCCCATCCGGCTGAAGGACATGTGATGTCACTGAGGGCTGTGACTTTATTGGTACTTTAGCTGGAAGGGACTCAGCCAGATAAGCCAGATAATAAATTTGCTGTATAAATTATTTCTGTTATGTGAGCTTGCTGATGTGTATGACAGCTAGGTCTGATGTGCACACTCAGGGGTGAGGAGGGTGAAAAAAAATGTACCTACACCTGCACTATAGCTGCCTTTGAGCAATGCTTCGCCTGCCGCCCCCCACAAATCTACCTTGTGTGCCTAGTGCAGCAGCATAATATGCCTTACATTTAGACTGAGACTGAGCAAGAAAATCTAAATAACATCACTGGTGAATGTGATGTTTTTGCTCACCGTGACCAACACACCGCGTGACCACCGGCAGCACCAGCCTAGCCTTGCTGCTTCTTTCATCCCTGCCTCACCTCAAGCTGCTTCCCTCTCACTCAGCTCTCACTCTTTTTCCCGTGTGCGCAGCTGCTGCTGGGACTCTGAGTGGGAGGAAGTGATGAGTCATGAGTGTCAGGGAGCGCCGAGCTGGAGAGGCCGGCCGAATTAATCAATCACTGATCAGTCATCATTAGCAGTGCCAGCAGCCAGGCCAGCAAGCCACTTCTACAACAAAGAGAGAGAGAGCTCAGCCAGCACATGTGAGCAGCCGGTGAGTCACCAGCTGCTCACATGTGCTGAGCTCTCCTTGTGTAGCTGCCAACTACCGGCCCTGGCGGGTGGCGGCCCACCAGGATTTTTCCCGGTATCCCGGCAGCCCAATATGACCCTGACACTAATACAAACAAGCAAAATCAATAAACCTACAAACTACAACATGTTAATTGCAAACCTATTATCATTACAATACACTATTACTAGGGATCAATAAATATAGGGCACTTTAATCAGGGATGTTATTGATAGGCTCTGTTTGTCTTTAATCATATCCATTTATTTAAAGGGACAGTCTACCATAGAATTGTTATTGTTTTAAAAGATAGATAATCCCTTTATTACCCATTCCCCAGTTTTGCATAACCAACACAGTTATATTAATGTACTTTTTACCTCTGTGATTACCTTGTATCTAGGAACCTTCTTCCAGCCCCCTAATCACATGACTGTGACTGTTTATTATCTATTGTCTTAAATTTAGCATTGCTTTGTGCTAGATCTTAAATAACCCCCTGTGCCTGAACACAGTGTTATCTATATGGCCCACGTGTACTTTCTGTCTCTTTGTGTTGAAAAGAGATTTAAAAAGCATGTGATAAGAGGCAGCCCTCAAAGGCTTATAAATTAGCATATGAGCCTACCTATGTTTAGTTTAAACTAAGAATACCAAGAGAAAAAAGCAAATTTGATGATAAAAGTAAATTGGAAAGGTGATTAAAATTAAAAGTCCTATCTGAATAATGAAAGTTTAATTTATACTAGACTGTCCCTTTAAATTAAGATATAGTGAGAATAATGAAGCAATTAAGTATTTTTTTGTTGTCTTTCTAAAATAACGATTTTGCGCTTCAGGGGAATTATTAACTGATGCATTTTGTAATTGTGACGATATAGGCTACGAAAAACAAGAGCACAATCTGACAGTTTAGCCAAATTCATCTTTCCATTTCAACGTTATAAATATTTGAAAATCAGGACTTCAAGCTTCAACTATAAGAGAATTTGAATCATTACAATAAAATAAGTACGTAATAATTTTGGAAATAAACTGCTACTTTCAAATACAAATGTATTTTGCGACTATCTGATATTTTAGTTTTGTCAAAAGGTCTATTAACAAATTTTCTGTCAGAGATGCTCATATTTATTCTTAACTGATAGCTTTTGAATCTCTTTAACAGAAGGAAAAAAAACTTTACCATTTAAGTGCTTAAAAAATAAAAATAAAGCTATTTTGGTTTTTGTTTTCTACAATTCTGCCTCATGTTCAGAGTCCTCTAGCAAATGTTCAGATTTGCAGTTTTTAAGTTAATAGCTGTGAACTTTTACCATTCTTTTACTTTCTGTTACTCTTTTGTTATTCTGACATCCTAATAGTTATCTCGGAAATATGACTGTTAAATACACCAGAAAAGCACTTAAAGGGTTGTCTTCCCCTTCGGCACATATTGTACTGGCCTCTATACATTATATTGATTGATAGTGAAGGTTTATGCTGCTCCTTTGCTATTAAAAAAACTCATGTGGAAAATGTGTGCCAAAGGTGCCCGATTAACAAAGATGCTGTCAGAAATAATACAATATCTAAACATCACTTCTCACTAAATATGACTTCAAAAAATAGGATAGTGTAATTTGCTTTTTTTCCCTGCACACTTCTCCTGTAAGTGGAAATAATAAAGCATATAGGCAGATTATCTCTTCAGTCTAATATAATTTACCTTTATCATATAAATCTAAAAGTTTGTACTTAAAGGGACATGAAACTCAAACAAATTATTTCATGATTCAGATAAAACATACAATTTTCTATTATTTAATTTACTTCGTTCTCTTTTTATCCTTTGCTAAAAGGTTTATCTCGGCAAGCTCAGGAGCAGCAAAGAACCTAAGTTCTAGCTGTTGATTGGTGGCTGCATATATATACGTATTGTCATTGGCTCACCAATGTGTTCAGTTAGAAATCAGTAGTGCATTGCTGCTCCTTAAACAAATGATACCAAGAGAATGAAGCAAATGTGATAGCAAAAGTAAACTGGAAAGTTGTTTGTTCTACCTAAAGCATGAAAGAAAAATGTAAATATAATATAAAAGAATGATAGGAGAATAATTGTGTGCTGGTCAGCTATAAACCAAATTTAACCCAGACTTTCAATCACAACAAAAGCTAAACATTTGAATGAAGTTCATTATTTTTGTTCCATTTGCTTCCTTTTGTTTTTTTATTCTTTGTCAGAAGAGCAGCAATGCACTTCTGGGAGCTAGCTGAACACAAGAGCCAATGACAAGAGACATATGCGTGCAGTTAGCTACAGTAGTCCATCGCTGCTCCTGAACATACATAGGTATGCTTTTCAACAAAGAATTCAGCAAAAGATATCAAGAGAACAAAAATCTTATTCTTACTATGCCTTTAAGAGATTTGCAACAAAATGACATTCTCTGTCACATTTAGTTTTTTTTTCTCTATTAGTGAATGTATTCTTTAAGTTCATGATGTATTTACAACACTTACAATTATATTAATAGGTTTCAAGTTTTTACTAAAACCTCCATGATGCCAGGGTAACAGGCACGCATATAAAATAAAAATCTATTATTTGTGATATACAAATATTACTAAACACCTAATTGAAACTATGGGCCCCATTTATGAAGCAATTAACTGCCAATTCTTGGGTCATCTTGCATCAAAATGAATCATCATTCACATTGGACTGTTCATTTATAGTGAAAAAGCCAATGTGAACCATCCATTAATTCAATTATTAATTAATTATTTAATTCAATTATCATCGTTTATACATACGTCAAGTTCTGTGATTTACATACTTTAAATCATAAAGAGGTTCTGTAACAACCAGGAATCAATATTGATGCTATACACTGAGGTCAGAACATATCTCCAGCCCTTCATCCTTTGGTAAGAGTCCGTCCCAGATATACAGAAACTGCTTTCTGACACCTTTCAAGTCCAAATATCGTAAATATTAATAATTAGCTAATAAGTTATTTTTCATAGTATAAGCAGAAAAATTGAGAAATAGTTTACAAAGTAAACTATTTGAAATGTCTAAGAATCATTTCTTAACTTTTGAACATTCATGGGTCGACAAAGGTAAAAAGAATGTATTGAATTTTCAGGACTTGAGAATTCCTGTGGGTTCTGTGGATTGTTCAGTGATATGTTTTGTGGAATTTTTGTTTAGCTCTATTTATTATCTCTCAACACCTCTTTAGACCATTTCTGTTAAGCGTATGTTAAGAAGCAGCGCAACTATTAAGTGTATCCTCAAAAGATAAGTTAACTCTAAATTTATTAGGCTAATGTCCTTTTACTAACAAAAGTTCAAAATGAAATCCTTTTTTTTTTTGCAAAATGTGCAATAAAGCATTTTGAAATAAAACTTTAATTTGCTAAATATATAATTTAAGCAAAACTTGTGGTCACACGTGGGATTCAATTAAAAATAGTTTTGCAAGTGTTGCAGATTTAATCCAGTTTTCAAATCCTTTTGTTCTATTTTATAATATATAGCTGACCCCTCCTGATACATAGAACTTTGAAAACTGCCAACGGAGCTCAATTCACATTCACTTTTTACCCACAAGAAATATGAATAAAGTAATGAAAATTAATAAATAAGGCTTAAAGTGAAAGTTATCTTTTCCCAAAACTGTATAGTTGGTGTGAACATTTTCAAATGGAATGTGAACTTATCAAATATTTTTCATCATTATTATGAATTTATCTATGAAATATTTATATTTTTTTTTATTGTTATTACCCTTACTAGCCGTAGTTTATACCAAATGTAACTTTAGACTTGGTTGTTGTTGTTGTGACTAAAAGGAACAGTGTATTGTAAAGTTTCTCTTTATTGTGTTCACAATTATACATTTTTCCTGCTGGAGTATCTTCAAATTTTCCCCACAAATAGCTCCTTTACCTTAATTTTGATAAGTGAAATAGCATTTTTTTTCTTGTTGAAATCTCCAGCTATACTAAAATGTCAGTACAGTAGTTCTAGATACCGAAAAGCTATGTAAACAAAATACATTAGAACAAATGAACCTCCAAGTGGGGGGTTCGAGAGAAAGAGGGCCTGAGATTCAGCTTTAAATACAATAAACCCTTATCTGCTGCTTGTCTAAGTATTCAAACATTTTCTATCATTGATATAAAATAACATCATATAAATATGAGCATTAGCAGGAAATATCTATCAGCCTGTAGGCATCATAGGAAATATACAGATGATACTTTATTTTTGGGCAAAACACTATTTCAACATGTTTAAATACTGTCATTTAATAAGAATGATACAATTTTGGGTAAAATATTTCTTAAAAAAACATAGAGCCTATTAACAAAAACAAAAGTGAGATATTTACCTAGGTACACATAAAAATCTGTATAACCAACATTTGGCGTGCACCATGGCACAAAGATGGCTGCCAAGGTTAAAAAACTGGTGATTTTGCAAATACATAGAGGTAATAACTAAAACAAATAAATAGGAAAATGCTTAGCTTGCTATTTAACTAATTCCTGTATATTTGTTTGTTTTTTTCTATGTTCCAGTGTGTTTGTAATTAGGGGAGGGATTAGTTTCACCTGTTTGGTACTGCACTAGAAATGTTGCTCATTAACTTTGTGAGCCTTGCTGCATTCAGTGTTAAGTACGTTTAACTGTTTAAGTTTAGAATTCGATAACTAAGGGCTGGAGCAAATGGGATTGGAGTAACCAATGGTGAATGTAAATCTTTTACATTTTTAATATATACCTTTTAAGTAAGAATGTGTGAAAATATCATTCAGTGTACAGCTTGCCATATGTTTGCATAACTGGAGAAGCTATTTCAGGGATCATATGTCTGTGGCAAGTGCGAGCATATTGTCTCTTAAGAATCTTGTATTAGAGTTCTGGAGGAACAAATTGCAACATTGTGTGATATTCAGACACTTAAAAGGGAAATGCATATGACTGAGCAGGCTGTTCATGGTTCTAGCAGTGGACATAGAGAGGATTCAGATGGGGAGACTCCGGGAAGTAGCTGGGTCACAGTTAGAAGGGGAAGTAAAAGTAGGAGGAAGAGAGAGGACAGTTCTGAACTGGTACACCCCAACAGATTTGCCAGATTGAATGAAGATGATGGGGATATCAGTTCAGGAGTGGCAGTGTCAGAGAGGGCTGTTCTGCCTAGTATAGTGAACAGTCCTTCAGTCATGGAAGCGTTGCATACTATAGTGAACAGTCCTTCAGTCATGGAAGAGGAGCAAATGTTGATTGAAGAAGACTCAATTATTAGGAATTTTGATGGGGTAATTTGTTATTCAGATCCCAAAAATAGAACAGTATGCTGTCTTCCAGAGGCTTGTGTTAGGCATATTGTGGAGCGTATTGATAGGTTGTTAGAAGGATCTGGGTCTGATCCTGCAGTCACGGTGCATATTGTCACTAATGAAGGAATCAGGGAGAGATGGAGTGTCATAGAAAAATGACATCAGGGAGTTAGGTAGCAAGCTTAAAGAAAGGACCTCCAAGGTAATATTTTGAGAGATATTACCAGTGTCATATGCTAACCAAGTATGGCAGAATGAGCTAAGGCCAGTTAATTCTTGGTTTAAAACATGGCGTACAAATGAGGAGTTTGACTTTTTAGAGCACTAGGCTGAATTTTCAGTTGGGTACAATTTGTACAGTAAAGATTGCACCTGAATGACATTGGTGCAGATGTGTTGGGAGAGAGGGTGGTAGCAGGCTTAGATAATCTTTTAAACAAGGCAAGGGGGTGGGCAGTCCAAGCTTAATAGAACAGACAAATCTGTGAAAATGTCACACCTAGAATATCTCAAGGAAGTGATGACAGAAGGGTATACTTAGGAAATGTAGTATTAGAAGGTTTGTAGGAAAGTGCAACAAGTAGCAGCAGAAAGCACATGAAAATAAAATGCATGACAGCAAATGCATGAATCATGACAAGTAAAATGGGGTAGCTGGAGCTCTTAGTTGCAGAAGAGGACAATGATATTATCAGTATAACTGAAACCTGGTGGGATGATTCTGATGACTGGGCATTTATCTTAGAGGGCTTTACTTTATTTAGGATGGACTGGAGCAATAAAAGGGGTGGAGAAATTTGCATGTATATGAAACCTGACCTTGAACCTACAATAAAGAATATATATATGATGATAAAGGGGATAATGTAGGGATCCTGTCGGTTGAAATAAAGAGTGGGGGAAAAATCCTTAAAAGATATTACTGGGAACATGCTACAAGCTCCCCAATATTAGTGACATGGAGGAAACTCAACTACTAATGCAAATAGGAAAGGCTGCTAATGATACCAGTGATGTATTTATGGGAGATTTTAACTACCCCGACAAAAACTGGGCCAATTAAAATAGTAATACAGCTAAGGGAGATAGATTTTTAAATGTTCTCAGGGATAACTTCATGTCACAATTAATAGAGGAGCCAACTAGGAATAAAGCTATATCGGATTTAGTGCTATCAAACGATGGGTAACAGTGATCATATCATGGTCACATTTGAAATCACTTTCCATAAGCAGTGTTATCAGGGTTTAATTAAGACTTTTAATTTTAAGAAAGCAAAATTCAATGATTTAAGGAAATTGCTAAATAACATAAATTGGGACAAAATATTCTCCAATAAAAATACAGAGGATAAATGGATAACATTTTAAACTTTGTTAAATAAATATACTTATCAATACATACCATATGGTTATAAAAGTAAAATAAATAAATCCAATCCAATGTGGCTAAATAAAAATGTGTTATGAGAAATTAGGAAAAAACTAACCGCTAGATTTAGAGTTCTGCGGCCAAAGGGGTGCGTTAGCTACGCATGCTTTTTTTCTCCCGCACCTTTTAAATACCGCTGGTATTTAGAGTTCACAAATGGGCTGCGTTAGGCTCCAAAAAGGGAGCGTAGAGCATAATTTACCACCACTGCAACTCTCAATACCAGCGGTGCTTACAGACGCGGCCAGCTTCAAAAACATGCTCGTGCGCGATTCCCCCATAGGAAACAATGTTGACGTTTGAGCTGAAAAAAAACCTAACACCTGCAAAAAAGCAGCGTTCAGCTCCTAACGCAGCCCCATTGTTTCCTATGGGGAAACACTTCCTAAGTCTGCACCTAACACCCTAACATGAACCCTGAGTCTAAACACCCCTAACCTTACACTTATTAACCCCTAATCTGCCGCCCCTGCTATCGCTGACCCCTGCATATTATTTTTAACCCCTAATCTGCCGCTCCGTACACCGCCGCCACCTACGTTATCCCTATGTACCCCTAATCTGCTGCCCCTAACACCGCCGACCCCTATATTATATTTATGAACCCCTAATCTGCCGCCCCCAATGTCGCCGAAACCTACCTACACTTATTAACCCCATTACATGCCGACCGGACCTCATCGCTACTATAATAAAGTTATTAACCCCTAATCTGCCTCACTAACCCTATAACAAATAGTATTAACCCCTAATCTGCCCTCCCTAACATCACCGACACCTAACTTCAAGTATTAACCCCTAATCTGCCGACCGGACCTCACCGCTACTCTATTAAATTTATTAACCCCTAAAGCTAAGTCTAACCCTAACACTAACACCCCCCTAAGTTAAATATAATTTTTATCTAACGAAATAAATTAAATCTTATAAAATAAATTAATCCTAATTAAAGCTAAATACTTACCTGTAAAATAAACCCTAATATAGCTACAATATAAATTATAATTATAATATAGCTATTTTAGGATTAATATTTATTTTACAGGCAACTTTGTATTTATTTTAACCAGGTACAATAGCTATTAAATAGTTAATAACTATTTAATAGCTACCTAGTTAAAATAATTACAAAATTACTTGTAAAATAAATCCTAACCTAAGTTACAATTAAACCTAACACTACACTATCAATAAATTAATTAAATAAAATACCTACAATTATCTACAATTAAACCTAACACTACACTATCAATAAATTAATTACATACAAATACCTACAAATAAATACAATTAAATAAACTAACTAAAGTACAAAAAATAAAAAAAGAACTAAGTTACAAAAAATAAAAAAATAATTTACAAACAGAAAAAGATTACAACAATTTTAAGCTAATTACACCAACTCTAAGCCCCCTAATAAAATAACAAAGCCCCCAAAATAAAAAAATGCCCTACCCTATTCTAAAATAAAAATAGAAAAGCTCTTTTACCTTACCAGCCCTTAAAAGGGCCTTTTGCGGGGCATGCCCCAAAGAATTCAGCTCTTTTGCCTGTAAAAAAAAACATACAATACCCCCCCCAACATTACAACCCACAATCCACATACCCCTAATCTAACCCAAACCCCCCTTAAATAAACCTAACACTAAGCCCCTGAAGATCTCCCTACCTTATCTTCACCACGCCGGGTATCACCAATCCGTCCAGAGTCGCCTCCGAAGTCTTCATCCAAGCCCAAGCGGGGGCTGAAGAAGTCCATCATCGGGCTGAAGAGGTCCATCATCGGGCTGAAGTCTTGATCCAAGCGGGCGCTGAAGAGGTCCATGATCGGGCTGAAGTCTTCTATGAAGCTGCATCTTCAATCTTCTTTCTTCCGGATCCATCTTCATCCCGCCGACGCGGAACATCCATCATGGCCGACGACTTCCCGACGAATGACGGTTCCTTCAAAGGACGTCATCCAAGATGGCGTCCCTTGAATTCCGATTGGCTGATAGGATTCTATCAGCCAATCGGAATTAAGGTAGGAAAATTCTGATTGGCTGATAGAATCAGCCAATCAGATTCAAGTTCAATCCGATTGGATGATCCAATCAGCCAATCAGATTGAGCTTGCATTCTATTGGCTGATCAGAACAGCCAATAGAATACGAGCTCAATCTGATTGGCTGATTGGATCAGCTAATCGGATTGAACTTGAATCTGATTGGCTGATTCCATCAGCCAATCAGAATTTTCCTACCTTAATTCCGATTGGCTGATAGAATCCTATCAGCCAATCGGAATTCGAGGGACGCCATCTTGGATGACGTCCCTTAAAGGAACCGTCATTCGTCGGGAAGTCGCTGGCCAGCATGGATGTTCCGCGTCGGCGGGATGAAGATGGATCCGGAAGAAAGAAGATTGAAGATGCCGCTTGATAGAAGACTTCAGCCCGATGATGGACCTCTTCAGGGCGCGCTTGGATCAAGACTTCAGCCCGATGATGGACCTCTTCAGCCCGATGATGGACTTCTTCAGCCCCCGCTTGGGCTTGGATGAAGACTTCGGAGGCTCCTCTGGACGGATCGGTGATACCCGGCATGGTGAAGATAAGGTAGGGAAATCTTCAGGGGCTTAGTGTTAGGTTTATTTAAGGGGGGTTTGGGTTAGATTATGTGGGTGGTGGGTTGTAATGTTGGGGGGGTATTATATGGGTTTTTTTACAGGCAAAAGAGCTGAATTCTTTGGGGCATGCCCCGCAAAAGGCCCTTTTAAGGGCTAGTAAGGTAAAAGAGCTTTTCTATTTGTATTTTAGAATAGGATAGGGCATTTTTTTATTTTGGGCGCTTTGTTATTTTATTAGGGGGCTTAGAGTAGGTGTAATTAGCTTAAAATTGTTGTAATCTTTTTCTAATGTTTGTAAATTATTTTTTTATTTTTTGTAACTTAGTTCTTTTTTTATTTTTTGCACTTTAGTTAGTTTATTTAATTGTATTTATTTGTAGGTATTTTATGTAATTAATTTATTGATAGTGTAGTGTTAGGTTTAATTGTAGATAATTGTAGGTATTTTATTTCATTAATTTATTGATAGTGTAGTGTTAGGTTTAATTGTAGATAATTGTAGGTATTTTATTTCATTAATTTATTGATAGTGTAGTGTTAGGTTTAATTGTAACTAAGGTTAGGATTTATTTTACAGGTAATTTTGTAATTATTTTAACTAGGTAGCTATTAAATAGTTATTAACTATTTAATAGCTATTGTACCTGGTTAAAATAAATACAAAGTTACCTGTAAAATAAATATTAATCCTAAAATAGCTACAATATAATTATAATTTATATTGTAGCTATATTAGGGTTTATTTTACAGGTAAGTATTTAGCTATAAATAGGAATAATTTATTTAATAAGAGTTAATTTATTTCGTTAGATAAAAATTATATTTAATTTAGGGGGGTGTTAGTGTTAGGGTTAGACTTAGCTTTAGGGGTTAATAAATTTAATAGAGTAGCGGTGAGGTCTGGTCGGCAGATTAGGGGTTAATACTTGAAGTTAGGTGTCAGCGATGTTAGGGAGGGCAGATTAGGGGTTAATACTATTAATTATAGGGTTATTGAGGCGGGAGTGAGGCGGATTAGGGGTTAATAACTTTATTATAGTAGCAGTGAGGTCCGGTCGGCAGATTACGGGTTAATAATTGTAGGTAGGTGGCGGCGATGTTGGGGGGGCAGATTAGGGGTTAATAAATATAATATAGGGGTCGGCGATGTTAGGGGCAGCAGATTAGGGGTACATAGGGATAACGTGAATTGCGACGGTGTGCGGTCGGCAGATTAGGGGTTAAAAAAATTTAATAGAGTGGCGGCGATGTGGGGTGGCCTCGGTTTAGGGGTACATAGGTAGTTTATGGATGTTAGTGTACTTTAGAGCACAGTAGTTAAGAGCTTTATGAACCGGCGTTAGCCCAGAAAGCTCTTAACTCCTGGCTTTTTGCTGCGGCTGGAGTCTTGTCGGTAGATTTCTAACACTCACTTCAGCCAAGACTCTAAATACCGGCGTTAGAAAGATCCCATTGAAAAGATAGGATACGCAAATGGCGGGTGTATGGAAAAGTCGCGGCTGCAAAGTGAGCGTTAGACCCTTTCATGACTGACTCTAAATACCAGCGGGCGGCCAAAACCAGCGTTAGGAGCCCCTAACGCTGGTTTTGATGGCTAACGCAGAACTCTAAATCTAGCGGATAGGATATAAGGAATGTAACAAAGCCTGCAAAAAAAAGCTATCAAATTAACCAAAATTAAAAATTAAAGATTAAGTGCAAAGTATTCTGAGTCAACCCCTAAAAGGTTTTTTAAGTACATAAATTACAAAAAATCTAAGAAGGACAATATACGTATATTAGAATGTATGAAGGGTAGCATAATTAACAGCAGGGCCGTTTCTAGAAAATCTGGCTCCCAGGGCAAAATTCCAAAATGTGCGCCCCTCACAGATTCTAAAGTCCCCTTCCTAGACCTTGCATGTCACTCTGTCATTTAGAGGTCAGCTACACAGCAGCAGTGCGCTACTGGGATCTAGCTGAACACATCTGATGAGCAAATGACAAGAGACAAATGTGTGTTGCGGCCAACCACCAGTTAGCTCCCAGTAGTTCATTGATGCTGCTAAGGATATGTACATATGCTTTTCAACAATTGATATTAATAGAACAAGAATAATAGAATTGTCTTAAATTTGTTTGGTATATCCTGAATTATAAAAGTTTAATTTTGACTTTCCTATCCCTTTAAATATGTCCTTTTTCTACTACAATGTTTTTTTTCCAAATATATTGATATTATCTAAAAATATATTTATATATTTTACTAATTGCCGTTATATTTATATTTTTCTTATAGCTATGCATATTTATTTGTTTAATGCATATCAATCCTTTTACATCCTTATCCAAAATGTATCTAAAAAACTTCCAATAGACTTTAAAGTTGAACTTTGCAAAAAAAAGTCATCAATTAAGATTTTCTAAAGGATTGCAATATGTCACTGGGTGTATTTGTAACATATTTAGGGGTCTATTACAATTATTTAGAAAAGTTATAACAATTTTTTTTTTGCAAAATTCACTATTAAAGTCTATGAGATTTTTGCACGTAAATAATTTGATAAAGAACTGTAATAGCTGTTTATTTTTCAAATATACTATACACACAGGCAGAAATAGACAGAGACATGCACACACAGACAGTAATACAGATATGCACTCACAGACAGTAATAGACAGACATGCACTCACAGGCACTAATAGACAGAGACAGGCACTCGCAGGCAGTAATAGACATAGACATGCACTCACAGGCAGTAATAGACAGAAACATGCTCACACAGACAGTAATAGACAGAGACATGCACTCACAGACAGTAATAGACAGAGACATGCGCTAACAGACAGTAATAGACAGAGATATGCACTCACAGACAGTAATAGACAGAAACATTCACACACAGGCAGTAATAGACAGACATGCACACACAGGCAGTAATAGACAGAGACATGCACACACCGGCAGAAATAGACAGAGACAAGCACACACAGGCAGGGATAGATAGGCATACACACACACTCAGTCAGTAATAGACAGAGATATGCACACACAGGCAGAAATAGACAGAGACAAGCACACACAGGCAGGGATAGATAGGCATACACACACACTCAGACAGTAATAGACAGAGATATGCACACACAGGCAGTAATAGACAGGGACATGCACACACAGGCAGGGATAGATAGACATACACACACACACACACACACACACTCAGGCAGTAATAGACAGAGACATGCACACACAGGCAGTAATAGTCTAGACAGAGACATGCACACACAGGCAGGGATAGATAGGCATACACACACAGGTAGGTATAGATAGGCATACACACGCACACACACACACACTCAGGCAGTAATAGGCAGATACACACACAGGCAGGGATAGATAGGCATACACTAACTCAGGCAGTAATTGCAGACACACACACAGGCAGGGATAGATAGGTACACACACACACACACACACACACACACTCAGGCAGTAATAGCAGACACACACACACACAGGCACTGATAGATAGGCATACACACACTCAGGCAGTAATAGCAGACACAAGCACTCACATCTGAGTTTGTGGAAACTTGCCATTGTCATTATGGAGTAAATTACATATACACACACCTATCACTATTAAAGGGCGATAATACCCAAATGTTTAAACACTTGAAAGTGATGCAGCTTAGCTGTAAAATGCTGACTAGAAAATATCTCTTGAACATCTCTATGTAAAAAAGAAAGATATTTTACCTCAAAAGGTCCTCAGTAGCCACCTCCCATTGTAAAGGATTTCTAAGCAGCATTTTAGTGTGTCTGTCCTAGGACAGCTAAGGGGATGAGCCTTGTGCACTCTCATATTATTTCCCTATTCAGCTTACTATGAAATCTCATGAGAGTTAAGTCAAATCTCATGAGATCACAGTAAAAGAGTTCATGACCTCAGCACTGCTGATGCTGATTGGCTGCTGTTCATTTCTTCATTTTTTTTTTTTTTTTTACCTGCAGCTGGGAACAGCTGAGTATAACTTTTTACACAGAACTTACTCTGCTGAGCTGAGGAGATTATGAGGTAAAATATCTTCCTTTTTTACATAGAGATGCTCAGGGGATATTTTCCTGTCAGCTTTTTACAGTTATACTGCATCAGTTTCAAGTGATTTAGCATATGAGTATTATGTCCCTTTAAGCATTTGTAAACAATAAAGCCTAGATTTAGAGTTGGGCGGTAGCCGTCAAAACCAGCGTTAGAGGCTCCTAACGCTGGTTTTGGGCTACCGCCGGTATTTAGAGTCAGTCATTAAAGTGTCTAACGCTCACTTTCCAGCCGCGACTTTTCCATACCGCAGATCCCCTTACGTCATTTGCGTATCCTATCTTTTCAATGGGATCTTTCTAACGCCGGTATTTAGAGTCGTGTCTGAAGTGAGCGTTAGAAATCTAACGACAAAACTCCAGCCGCAGAAAAAAGTCAGTAGTTAAGAGCTTTCTGGGCTAACACCGGTTTATAAAGCTCTTAACTACTGTGCTCTAAAGTACACTAACACCCATAAACTACCTATGTACCCCTAAACCGAGGTCCCCCCACATCGCCGCCACTCGATTACATTTTTTTAACCCCTAATCTGCCAACCGCCACCTACGTTATCCTTATGTACCACTAATCTGCTGCCCATAACACCGCCGACCCCTATATTATATTTATTAACCCCTAACCTGCCCCCCACAATGTCGCCGCCAGCTACCTACAATAATTAACCCCTAATCTGCCGACCGCAAAGCGCCGCCAACTACGTTATCCTTATGTACCCCTAATCTGCTGCCCCTAACACCGCCGACCCCTATATTATATTTATTAACCCCTAATCTGCCCCCCTCAACGTCGCCTCCACCTGCCTACACTTATTAACCCCTAATCTGCCGAGTGGACTGCACCGCTACTATAATAAAGTTATTAACCCCTAATCCGCCTCACTCCCGCCTCAATAACCCTATAATAAATAGTATTAACCCCTAATCTGCCCTCCCTAACATCGCCGACACCTAACTTCAATTATTAACCCCTAATCTGCCGACCGAATCTCGCCGCTACTGTAATAAATGGATTAACCCCTAAAGCTAAGTCTAACCCTAACACTAACACCCCCCTAAATTAAATATAATTTAAATCTAACGAAATAAATTAACTCTTATTAAATAAATTATTCCTATTTAAAGTTAAATACTTACCTGTAAAATAAACCCTAATATAGCTACAATATAAATAATAATTATATTATAGCTATTTTAGAATTTATATTTATTTTACAGGTAACTTTGTATTTATTTTAACCAGGTACAACTATTGTACCTAGTTAAAATAAATACAAAGTTGCCTGTAAAATAAAAATAAACCCTAAGATAGCTACAATGTAACTATTAGTTATATTGTAGCTATCTTAGGGTTTATTTTATAGGTAAGTATTTAGTTTTAAATAGGAGTTAATTAGTTAATGATAGTAATATTTATTTAGATATATTTAAATTATATTTAAGTTAGGGGGTTTTAGGGTTAGACTTAGATTTAGTGGTTAATAAATTTAATATAGTGTCGGAGACGTTGGGGATGGCAGATTAGGGGTTAATAAATGTATGTAGGTGGCGGCGGTGTAGGGGGGCAGATTAGGGGTTAATAAATATAATGTAGGTGGTGGTGGTGTGGGGGGCAGATTAGGGGTTAATAAATATAATGTAGGTGGCGGTATAGGGGGCAGCAGATTAGGGGTTAATAAGTATACAGGGAGTGCAGAATTATTAGGCAAGTTGTATTTTTGAGGATTAATTTTATTATTGAACAACAACCATGTTCTCAATGAACCCAAAAAACTCATTAATATCAAAGCTGAATATTTTTGGAAGTAGTTTTTAGTTTGTTTTTAGTTATAGCTATTTTAGGGGGATATCTGTGTGTGCAGGTGACTATTACTGTGCATAATTATTAGGCAACTTAACAAAAAACAAATATATACCCATTTCAATTATTTATTTTTATGAGTGAAACCAATATAACATCTCAACATTCACAAATATACATTTCTGACATTCAAAAACAAAACAAAAACAAATCAGTGACCAATATAGCCACCTTTCTTTGCAAGGACACTCAAAAGCCTGCCATCCATGGATTCTGTCAGTGTTTTGATCTGTTCACCATCAACATTGCGTGCAGCAGCAACCACAGCCTCCCAGACACTGTTCAGAGAGGTGTACTGTTTTCCCTCCTTGTAAATCTCACATTTGATGATGGACCACAGGTTCTCAATGGGGTTCAGATCAGGTGAACAAGGAGGCCATGTCATTAGATTTTCTTCTTTTATACACTTTCTTGCCAGCCACGCTGTGGAGTACTTGGACGCGTGTGATGGAGCATTGTCCTGCATGAAAATCATGTTTTTCTTGAAGGATGCAGACTTCTTCCTGTACCACTGCTTGAAGAAGGTGTCTTCCAGAAACTGGCAGTAGGACTGGGAGTTGAGCTTGACTCCATCCTCAACCCGAAAAGGCCCCACAAGCTCATCTTTGATGATACCAGCCTAAACCAGTACTCCACCTCCACCTTGCTGGCGTCTGAGTCGGACTGGAGCTCTCTGCCCTTTACCAATCCAGCCACGGGCCCATCCATCTGGCCCATCAAGACTCACTCTCATTTCATCAGTCCATAAAACCTTAGAAAAATCAGTCTTGAGATATTTCTTGGCCCAGTCTTGACGTTTCAGCTTGTGTGTCTTGTTCAGTGGTGGTCGTCTTTCAGCCTTTCTTACCTTGGCCATGTCTCTGAGTATTGCACACCTTGTGCTTTTGGGCACTCCAGTGATGTTGCAGCTCTGAAATATGGCCAAACTGGTGGCAAGTGGCATCTTGGCAGCTGCACGCTTGACTTTTCTCAGTTCATGGGCAGTTATTTTGCGCCTTGGTTTTTCCACACGCTTCTTGCGACCCTGTTGACTATTTTGAATGAAACGCTTGATTATTCGATGATCACGCTTCAGAAGCTTTACAATTTTAAGAGTGCTTCATCCCTCTGCAAGATATCTCACTATTTTTGACCTTTCTGAGCCTGTCAAGTCCTTCTTTTGACCCATTTTGCCAAAGGAAAGGAAGTTGCCTAATAATTATGCACACCTGATATAGGGTGTTGATGTCATTAGACCACACCCCTTCTCATTACAGAGATGCACATCACCTAATATGCTTAATTGGTAGTAGGCTTTCAAGCCTATACAGCTTGGAGTAAGACAACATGCATAAAGAGGATGATGTGGTCAAAATTCTCATTTGCCTAATAATTCTGCACTCCCTGTAATGTAGGTGGCGGTGGGCTCCGGGAGCGGTGGTTTAGGGGTTAAACACTTTATTAGAGTTGCGGTGGACTCCGGGAGCGGCGGTTCAGGGGTTAATACATTTATTAGAGTTGCGGTGGGCTCCGGGAGCGGCGGTTTAGGGGGTAAACTGTATAGTATAGTGGCCGTGTTTAGTGACAGGGTACCAAGAAAGCTTAGAAAAAAGCCGAAGAGCAGCGAGATTGATTACGGTTAGTTAACAACAGTCCGGTACTCATCGCACCGTACTTGGTGCACAGCTTTTTGACAGCTTTTTTGGTAACTTTGGAGAACGTATTCAGGTCCGCGGCCATGATGTTAGGTGATCTTAGGCGAGCATATTGGTGCCGTTGAATGCAAGAAAGTTGACGCTTTGATAAATAGATGCCTATGCCTTTTTTTTAATTTATTTACTTACGCCTAGATTTAGAGTTCTGCGGCCAAAGGGGTGCGTTAGCTACGTGTGCTTTTTTTCTCCCGCACCTTTTAAATACCACAGAATGGCTGGGTTTTCAGTTCGTTAGGCTCCAAAAAGGGAGCATAGAGCATAATTTAACGCCACTTCAACTCTCGATACCAGCGGTGCTTACGGACGCGGCCAGCTTCAAAAACGTGCTCATGCATGATTCCCCCATAGAAAACAATGGGGCTGTTTGAGCTGAAAAAAAACCTAACACCTGCAAAAAAGCAGCGTTCAGCTCCTAACGCAGCCCCATTGTTTCCTATGGGGAAACACTTCCTAAGTCTGCACCTAACACCCTAACATGAACCCTGAGTCTAAACACCCCTAACCTTACACTTATTAACCCCTAATCTGCCGCTCCCGCTATCGCTGACACCTGCATATTTTTTTAACCCCTAATCTGCCGCTCCGTAAACCGCCGCTACTTACATTATCCCTATGTACCCCTAATCTGATGCCCCTAACACCGCCGACCCCTATATTATATTTATTAACCCCTAATCTGCCCCCCACAATGTTGCCCCCGCCAGCTACCTACAATAATTAACGCCTAATCTGCCGACCGCAAAGTGCCGCCACCTACGTTATCCTTATGTACCCCAAATCTGCTGCCCCTAACACCGCCGACCCATATATTATATTTATTAACCCCTAACCTGCCCCCCACAACGTCGCCGCCAGCTACCTACAATAATTAACCCCTAATCTGCCGACCGCAAAGCGCCGCCGCCTACGTTATCCTTATGTGAATAGGCAGATTACTGCAGTGTAAATGTGATATGAGTGGTGTCTAATCATAAGTGAAATCAACAAATAAACAATTATCTATATAACAGATGTATCCCTTTAAATAAAGTGTGGTTAGCCTATACCACTGCGTACAAATATAGATTAAGAAATAAAGACTGACCAGTAAATCAATATAAATATGGCTATGCCAAATTTAATACACAATACAGCATAATACTATAAATCCCTGTCCAATTAAAATACTATCACAGTAAAAAACGGACATCTCCATTAAAAAAGAGCTAGGTTGCCACCATATAAAAACATATAGAAAAAATAAAAATAGGCCTTGATATAAAACCAATTGGGACTTATAAGAACTTGACTCAGTCCAAGATAGAATTCCAAGGTGAGAGTTCCAAAGTAGAATATTTAGTATTAGATTGCAGGCAACCGCAAGCTTACCTCCAGACTGTGTGTACTAAACGTTCTCTGCAAATAAAATTACCGCCGTATCGGGATGACATCACCTTTATGGGCGCTGTCCTGGATCAACCGCCTGATTGGTCCTTTAGCATAGCGGCTCCAAATGTAGACTTTAACTTCCAGCAACAAGTATCTGCTCTTAAGTGCCTGTCAGCACGCAATATACCTTATAGAGGGTGGTGTGTGGACGAGAACAGATTGTTAGCTTTCCAATCTCCAAATGCAGAGAATCAATGGTATCGCTGTGCGATGGAATAATCTGTCCTGTGGTAACCTGTTAGACCTTGCTGACCTTATTTCCAATTCTGTCAGTCTCTTTCAGCGGGCTTTACAGGCATCAAATAATCACTTGTGCATAAGATAGCTGATCCCAACGGTGATCAAATCCAAAGTAATAGTTCCAGCTACAAATGGAATAACAATCTCAAGAGTTGCAACACCTCAACGCGTTTCTCCCTATACAGGGCTTTTTCAAGATGGATAAGTTGCAACACATGTACCTTTTTAAAGGTGTAGCCCAATTAAATCCATTAGTAATCACTTAAGGTGGAAAAAAATTTTAAGGTGGTATTGGCAAACCTATATACTGAGGCAACCAATTGCTGTAAACATATGTTTTATAAATTATTAATATAGTCTATGAAACCTAAAATTAGAAATTTAATGATGCCAGAGGTATAATTTTATCTAACACATAATACTGGAATCTAATGGCAGCATAACTACATTGAGTTGTAGCCTGACAGTAAATGGCCAAACAGTAAAGATAAGATAATAAAAATAAAAATTAAAAATAATAAGAAGAAAACAGGAGATCTAATCTTATTGTGATAAATATCATAACTAATCTAGTAAAAAAGGGGAAATGTCCAACTCAGAGTTGAGGCCAGCAGGAAATAATGTGTCATATTTATATATAAATTCCGCCTCTTTTAATTTTAGGACTTTTTCTATGTTTCCTCCTCTCCAATTCTGCTTAACCTGTAATATCCCCCAATATTTTAGGTCTTTAGTAATGCCATTGTGTATTTGTTTAAAGTGCTTGTCAAGATTAGTGTCCTCAACTCCCTTCTCAATGCATAGGAGATGCTCCCTTATTCTATCCCTAATCATTCTTTTGGTTTCTCCAAAATATACCAAATTATATGTACATTCGATAAGATAGATTACCCCTTTAGTAGAACCTCTGATACATTCTTTAATGGTGATTTCTTCTCCTGACTTATATACACCTAATACACTTCTTTTATCACTGTGCTTGCAAGCCTTACAGGAATAGCAGGGGGGAAAAACAGATATTTTTTCTCCATAGAAATTCTTTTGTGTGGAGCATTGTTTTTTATTTCCATTTCGAGCACTAGGTGCCAGAATAGATTTAAAGTTTTTAGTTTTTTTAAACACCATTCTGGGTTTTTCTGGAAGTAAATTCCCCAATATAGGATCACCTTTCAATATGGTCCAATGTTTGTTTAAAATCTTTCTCATAATGCCAAGGTCTATATTATATTCCATAATGAAAGGCACATCAATGTTTTCTGTGTTTTTATTGGGGTTTTTCTGTTTATATGAAAGGAGTGATCTCCTATCAGTTTCCCTTACCCTAATCACAGCCTTATCTACAACCTCATCTTTGTATCCCCTATCTTTGTATCCCCTAACTTGTCAATTAGTGTCACAATTTGATTTTCAAAGTCTGAGAGCCTGGAGCAATTTTTCCTCACTCTCAGACTTTGTCCAACAGGGATGTTATCCTTCCATTGTTGAATGTGGCAACTGTTGGCATGTATAAAGTTGTTAGAGTCCACCTCCTTAAAGTGTGTCCTTGTTTCCAAACTATTATTAATGGCCATAATCTCTAAATCTAAAAAGACCACTCTTTCTTTACTGTAATCAAAAGTAAAATGCATACCCATATTATTGGCATTCATATTAGTGAACAAATTTTGTAACTCCAATTCAGACCCCCGCCATATTATCAGGACATCATCGATGTACCGTCTATAGAGCACGAGGTTCGCACCATAGCCACCCTTCTGGAAAAAAGATTCTTCCCAGCTACCAACAAAAAGGTTGGCGTAACTTGGTGCGAACCTCGTGCCCATAGCCGTACCCTCTGTCTGCAGATAAAACTTGTCATTATACATAAAGTAATTATTTTTCAATATAAAGGCTATACTTTTTACTAAAAATTCTTTTTATTCCAGCTTCATATCTGGATCAGTGTCTAAATATGTCTTAATGGGCATAATGCCTTTATCATGATCTATTATTGTATATAGTGAAGTTATGTCTCTGGTGACTAGAATGAGATTATCATGCCAGTCTATCTGTTCTAAAATATTAAGGACTTGAGTGGAATCTCTCAAATAGGAGTCTAAATTCTTCACAAATTTCTGTAAAAAAGTATCAACGTACTGTGAGAGATTTGAAGATAATGCCCCTATTCCCGAAATAATCGGTCTACCTGGTGGTTGTGTGAGGTTTTTATGTATTTTGGGAAGGAAGTAGAATACCGGGAACCTTGGAATGCACAGGTTCCAGGAACTCCACCTCCCGCCCATTTAATATTCCCAAATCTTTACCTTCTCTTATTAGCTTTTTAAGCAGTGCGGCATATTTGTTTGTGGGGTTCTATTCAAGTCTTTTATATGTTTTACTGTCACCCAACAATCTCATGGCCTCTAGTTCATAATAACTGGTATCCATTAGGCTTGATGGTTACATCATGATTCTTTTTTAATTTTTCTAGAATTAATGTATCTTTTTTGGTCATATTCATTTTTAAAAATTTTGGATGGCTGACTTTTCTTTAGATCTCACAAGACCATTTGCTCAAAGGTCTCGAGATAGTTCCCTTTTGCTGAGACTGGGCTAAACATAGATTTTAATCTAAGGTTAGTATGGACAAAGTTATCTTGTTTCATCTCAACTTTATTGATAGAGGCTTTTTCAAGAGGACTTTTCATGTAAAAACGTTTTAAAGTGAGATTCCTCACAAACTTTTTTATATTGATATGAGTATTAAACTTATTTAGCCTACTGCTAGGTGCAAAAGAGAGACCATGACTAAGAATTCTTAATTCATCTTCTTGTAAAACTGTACTACTAATATTAAAAACCCCATTTTTCTTTACCTCCCCCTTTTTGCTTCTTGTACTGATCCCACTTCCTCTTGTCCCTCTAGAGGTCTTTTTTTGTTTTTGTGTGTCCATACGCTTACCTTGTTGTTTTCCACAAGTTCTTTTGATGTGCCCTCCCTTAGAGGGCTCTTCACTAAAAAAGAGACCTCAATCTCCTTATATTTTTCTTTACCTCCCCCTTTTTGCTTCTTGTACTTATCATATATATATATATATATATATATATATATATATATATATATATATATATATATATATATATATATATATATATATATATATATATATATAAATTGTTTTGCACTTTACTTCACATACACGTTTATACCTATTCACAGGTTTTTAACTATTTACTATACTAATAGGAGTTTCTACATTTACATTTATTTAAATTCACCTCTTTTGGAATTTTCTCCCTCCCTAATCACTTCACTTGGTAATGTCCTCTCCTTCCAATATGGAGGATATTTTTGAATTTAGGGATCACTTATATAAAGAATTACATGAACACAAAGAAGATGAAACAGATATATATATAGAATATGAAAGTCTAGAAGATATTATGATCAAACTAGAAAAACTTTTAATCAAAGAATTAAAAAAAAAACTGAGATTGTCTTCCTAAATAAATATATTGGGAAAGGTTTAATTCCTAAAGGTCTAATTTTAACTAAAACTTGTGCTTTTCCTTTGAAAGAGACCTTCCAACGAGAATGGGAGGAAGTATTATCTAAAGCTTCAGGAGATTTAATGGAAATTCTAAAGAAATCTAAGAAAGATACTCTGGTAGATCTAGAGAAAGATATAATAGAAATTAAAGATAAATTGAAAGATAAGAAGTCAACAGCCTTTAAAGAACAACAAAAAGCTATGATTGAAAGGATGGATACGCTAAATAAAGACATCCTAAAAACCAAATGGAAAACACAAAAAACACAAAAAAAACAAACCCAGACATTGACAATGTCACTAGCAATACAGAGCCCAAGACCTCTAAGGAGGAATGAACAGTTGTTAACTACAACAAAAGGAAAGATAATAGAAATTAAAATAGTAATTATTACAGACAAAACACCTATAGGAACAGAGAGAGAGACAGTAGAGATTATAACAGATCTTGGAGGCCAGATCACTCCTATACTAATAGAATGTATTATGGGGATAACTATAATTATAGGAACTCTGATAGGTATGATAGACAGAATGAACACCATTCAGGGGCAAGAAATAATAATTATGGCAATTACCCAGATAAGAATAGATCAGCATCACATAGGACTAACAGACCCATTTGGGATAATAAAGACAAATGGGAAACACCAGTGAGGAATAGGTACACCCCCCTAAGTTATGAATCAGATGGAACTAGATATAAGGAGAATGAAGTCTCTTTTTTAGTGAAGAGCCCTCTAAGGGAGGGCACATCAAAAGAACTTGTGGAAAACAACAAGGTAAGCGTATGGACACACAAAAACAAAAAAAGACCTCTAGAGGGACAAGAGGAAGTGGGATCAGTACAAGAAGCAAAAAGGGGGAGGTAAAGAAAAATGGGGTTTTTAATATTAGTAGTACAGTTTTACAAGAAGATGAATTAAGAATTCTTAGTCATGGTCTCTCTTTTGCACCTAGCAGTAGGCTAAATAAGTTTAACACTCATATCAATATAAAAAAGTTTATGAGGAATCTAAAACGTTTTTACATGAAAAGTCCTCTTGAAAAAGCCTCTATCAATAAAGTTGAGATGAAACAAGATAACTTTGTCCATACTAACCTTAGATTAAAATCTACGTTTAACCCAGTCTCAGCAAAAGGGAACTATCTCGAGACCTTTGAGCAAATGGTCTTGAGAGATCTAAAGAAAAGTCAGCCATCCAAATTTTTAAAAATGAATATGACCAAAAAAGATACATTAATTCTAGAAAAATTAAAAAAGAATCATGATGTAACCATCAAGCCCGCCGACAAGGGCGGCGGGATTGTAGTGATGGATACCAGTTATTATGAACTAGAGGCCATGAGATTGTTGGGTGACAGTAAAACATATAAAAGACTTGAATTGAAACCCACAAACAAATTTGCCGCACTGCTTAAAAAGCTAATAAGAGAAGGTAAAGATTTGGGAATATTAAATGGGAGGGAGGTGGAGTTCCTGGACCCTGTGCATCCTAGGGTCCCAGTATTCTACTTCCTTCCCAAAATACATAAAAACCTCACACAACCACCAGGTAGACCGATTATTTCGGGAATAGGGGCATTATCTTCAAATCTCTCACAGTACGTTGATACTTTTTTACAGAAATTTGTGAAGAATTTAGACTCCTATTTGAGAGACTCCACTCAAGTCCTTAATATTTTAGAACAGATAGACTGGCATGATAATCTCATTCTAGTCACCGGAGACATAACTTCACTATATACAATAATAGATCATGATAAAGGCATTATGGCCATTAAGAAATATTTAGACACTGATCCAGATATGAAGCTGAAAAAAAAAGAATTTTTACTAAAAAGTATAGCCTTTATATTGAAAAATAATTACTTTATGTATAATGACAAGTTTTATCTGCAGACAGTATGGCTATGGGCACGAGGTTCGCACCAAGTTACGCCAACCTTTTTGTTGGTAGCTGGGAAGAATCTTTTTTCCAGGAGGGTGGCTATGATGCAAACCTCATGCTCTATAGACGGTACATCGATGAAGTCCTGATAATATGGCGGGGGTCTGAATTGGAGTTACAAAATTTGTTCACTAATATGAATGCCAATAATATGGGTATGCATTTTACTTTTGATTACAGTAAAGAAAGAGTGGTCTTTTTAGATTTAGAGATTATGGCCATTAATAATAGTTTGGAAACAAGGACACACTTTAAGGAGGTGGACTCTAACAACTTTATACGTGCCAACAGTTGCCACCTTCAACAATGGAAGGATAACATCCTTGTTGGACAAAGTCTGAGAGTGAGGAAAAATTGCTCTAGACTCTCAGACTTTGAAAATCAAATTGTGACACTAATTGACAAGTTTAAAGATAGGGGATACAAAGATGAGGTTGTAGATAAGGCTGTGATTAGGGCAAGGGAAACTGATAGGAGATCACTCCTTTCATATAAACAGAAAAACCCCAATAAAAACACAGAAAAAATTGATGTGCCTTTCATTATGGAATATAATATAGACCTTGGCATTATGAGAAAGATTTTAAACAAACATTGGACCATATTGAAAGGTGATCCTATATTGGGGAATTTACTTCCAGAAAAACCCAGAATGGTGTTTAACCCCTTAATGACCACAGCACTTTTCCATTTTCTGTCCGTTTGGGACCAAGGCTATTTTTACATTTTTGCTGTGTTTGTGTTTAGCTGTAATTTTCCTCTTACTCAAGATGTGTGGAAAAAAACACACCTTTTCTAACTTTGACCCCCAAAATCTGTTACACATCTACAACCACCAAAAAACACCCATGCTAAATAGTTTCTAAATTTTGTCCTGAGTTTAGAAATACCCAATGTTAACATGTTCTTTGCTTTTTTTTGCAAGTTATAGGGCCATAAATACAAGTAGCACTTTGCTATTTCCAAACCACTTTTTTTTCAAAATTAGCGCTAGTTACGTTGGGACACTGATATCTTTCAGGAATCCCTGAATATCCATTGACATGTGTATATTTTTTTTTAGAAGACATCCCAAAGTATTGATCTAGGCCCATTTTAGTATATTTCATGCCACCATTTCACCGCCAAATGCAATCAAATAAAAAAAATTGTTCACTTTCTCACAAATTTTTTCACAAACTTAAGGTTTCTCACTGAAATTATTTACAAACAACTTATGCAATTATGAAATAAATGGTTGTAAATGCTTCTCTTGGATCCCCTTTGTTCATAAATAGCAGAGATATATGGCTTTGGCTTTGCTTTTTGGTAATTAGAACACTGCTAAATGCCACTGCGCTTCACACGTGTATTATGCCCAGCAGTGAAGGGGTTAAGTAGGGAGCTTTTAGGGTTAATTTTAGCTTTAGTGTAGTGTAGTAGAGAACCCCAAGTATTGATCTAGGCCCATTTTGGTATATTTCATGCCACCATTTCACCGGCAAATGCGATCAAATAAAAAAAAAACTTTAATTTTTTCACAATTTTAGGTTTCTCACTGAAATTATTTACAAACAGCTTGTGCAATTATGGCACAAATGGTTGTAAATGCTTCTCTGGGATCCCCTTTGTTCAGAAATAGCAGACATATATGACTTTGGCGTTGCTTTTTGGTAATTAGAAGGCCGCTAAATGCTGCTGCGCATCACACATGTATTATGGCTAGCAGTGAAGGGGTTAATTAGGTAGTTTGCAGGGAGCTTGCAGGGTTAATTTTAGCTTTAGAGTAGAGATCAGCCTCCCACCTGACACATCACACCTCCTGATCCCTCCCAAACAGCTTCCTTCCCTCCCGCACCCCACAATTGTCCCCGCCATCTTAAGTACTGGCAGAAAGTCTGCCAGTACTAAAATAAAAGGTTTTTTTTTTTCTTTTCTTTTTTTTGGGGGGCATATTTACATATGCTGCTTTGTAGAATCTCCCCATAGCCCCCAACCTCCCTGATCCCCCCCCAACAGCTCTCTAACCCTCCCCCTCTGCCTTACTGGGGGCCATCTTGGGTACTGGCAGCTGTCTGCCAGTACCCAGTTTGGAGAAAAAAAATGGTTTTATTTTTTTTTTCCACCCGTTTTTTTCTGTAGTGTAGCTTCCCTCCCTCCACAGAGCACCCAACATTCACTGATGACCTTTTTTTCCCTTTTTTTTAATTTTTACTTACATTGTTTTCTGTAGTGTAGCGGTTCCCTCCTGCTCCCTCCCTGTGCACGCGCCTGCCCCCGCCTCCCCGTGCACGTGTGCTCGTCTGTGCGCGTGTCTGGGCATCCCCGCCCACGATCCCGCCCCCCTCCACATCATCTGGGCCATCGATGGCCGCCACCCGCCTCCCACACACGCTCCCACCCACCAACGATGGAAGCCATAGATATCCGGTGCAGAGAGGGCCACAGAGTGGCCCTCTCTGCATTGGATGGCTACTAAGGGTTATTGCAGGTTGCCTCGATATCGAGGCATCACTGCAATAACCGGAAAGCAGCTGGAAGCGAGCAGGATCGCTTCCAGCTGCTTTCCACACTGAGGACGTGCAGGGTACGTCCTTGGTCGTTAAGGGTATTTTTTTAGAGGACGTACCCTGCACGTCCTCGGTCGTTAAGGGGTTAAAAAAACTAAAAACTTTAAATCTATTCTGGCACCTAGTGCTCGAAATGGAAATAAAAAACAATGCTCCACACAAAAGAATTTCTATGGAGAAAAAATATCTGTTTTTTTCCCCTGCTATTCCTGTAAGGCTTGCAAGCACAGTGATAAAAGAAGTGTAGTAGGTGTATATAAGTCAGGAGAAGAAATCACCATTAAAGAATGTATCAGAGGTTCTACTAAAGGGGTAATCTATCTTATCAAATGTACATATAATTTGATATATTTTGGAGAAACCAAAAGAATGATTAGGGATAGAATAAGGGAGCATCTCCTATGCATTGAGAAGGGAGTTGAGGACACTAATCTTGACAAGCACTTTAAACAAATACACAATGGCAACACTAAAGACCTAAAATATTGGGGGATATTACAGGTTAAGCAGAATTGGAGAGGGGGAAACATAGACAAATTCCTAAAATTAAAAGAGGCTGAATTTATATATAAATATGACACATTATTTCCTGCTGGCCTCAACTCTGAGTTGGACATTTCCCCTTTTTTACTAGATTAGTTATGATATTTATCACAATAAGATTCGATCTCCTGTTTTCTTCTTATTATTTTTTATTTTTATTTTTATTATCTTATCTTTACTGTTTGGCCATTTACTGTCAGGCTACAACTCAATGTAGTTATGCTGCCATTAGATTCCAGTATTATGTGTTAGATAAAATTATACCTCTGGCATCATTACATTTCTAATTTTAGGTTTCATAGACTATATTAATAATTTATAAAACATATATTTATAGCAATTGGTTGCCTCAGTATATAGGTTTGCCAATACCACCTTAAAAATGTTTTTCCACCTTAAGGGCTCCATGTACTAAACCGTCAATTCATCCGTCATTGTAGACGCGGATAAACTCGCCGTTACTCGCCGCGGGCGAAATGGTGTCCGCTGTCGCTATGTACTAATATTCCCCCAATAAATAGACAAGTCTAGCCCGCCGCGAGCAGTTGCGGATTGTTGATAAATTTGACGCCTCGCTCGCCGCGACTAAGCTGATGGTACTTAACTTTTAGTTGAATTGTCTGGCCAATTATTAACACGTGACATGCAAGGTGTCACGAACATCATAGTAGTCGCGGGAATAGAATTTTGCTCCTATAAAAGTTCAACTTATCTAAACAACTTTATTATTGTTCAAAATTTTTTGAAGAGTGATAACAGAGCGTTATTTTTGTAATATTTATTTACAATTTGGATATGGCTTCATCTGGATCTGATAATATATAAATATTAATATAAAAATAATTATAAAGATTGACAACTAACAATACAAATTTAAATAGATTACTCTTTAATTACAGTCGACAAATTGGGCGCAATTTATGTACATGGAAATGAGAGACAAATTAGACGCCAGTTATGCTGTAAGTACAATGCTGATATTACTGCCTTTTATATATGTCTAGACTGGCGTCTAGATTGACTTTCCTATTGTTTTGTACCTTGCCCGCCACCTAAAAGGTGGCGAGGCAAAAATAGCGAGGTGGGAGCGGAAATTGTAGCGAGCGGACAAATAGATTTTTTAGTACATTCGTTTTTTGGCGAGTTGGTGGTCAAATGTGTCTAATTACAGTGAAAAATGGAGCGGTAGCGAGGTTTGGCGGATAAGTACGCTCGCAATTTTAAAGATGCGAGTTTTAACACAATTGACGGCTTTGTACATATCAGTTTGCGAGTTTTGACGCGAGATTTGTTGCGGGTAGCTCGCTGACTGCTTAGTACATGGAGCCCTAAGTGATTACTAATGGATTTTTTGACCAATGAGAATTGGGATACACCTTTAAAAAGGTACATGTGTTGCAACTTATCCATCTTGAAAAAGCCCTGTATAGGGAGAAACGCGTTGATGTGTTGCAACTCTTGAGATTGGTATTCCATTTGTAGCTGGAACTATTACTTTGGATTTGATCACCGTTGGGATCAGCTATCTTATGCACAAGTGATTATTTGATGCCTGTAAAGCCGCTGAAAGAGACTGACAGAATTGGAAATAAGGTCAGCAAGGTCTAACAGGTTACCACAGGACAGATTATTCCATCGCACAGCGATACCATTGATTCTCTGCATTTGGAGATTGGAAAGCTAACAATCTGTTCTCGTCCACACACCACCCTCTATAAGGTATCTTGCGTGCTGACAGGCACTTAAGAGCAGATACTTTGTTGCTGGAAGTTAAAGTCTACATTTGGAGCCACTACGCTAAAGGACCAATCAGGCGGTTGATCCAGGACAGCTCCCATAAAGGTGACGTCATCCCGATATGGCGGTAATTTTATTTGCAGAGACTGTTTAGTACACACAGTCTGGAGGTAAGCTTGCGGTTGCCTGCAATCTAATACTAAATATTCTACTTTGGAACTCTCACCTTGGAATTCTATCTTGGACTGAGTCAAGTTCTTATAAGTCACAATTGGTTTATATAAAGGCCTATTTTTATTTTTACTATATGTTTTTATATGGTGGCAACCTAGCTCTTTTTTAACGGAGACGTCCGTTTTTTACCGTGATAGTATTTTAATTAGACAGGGATTTATAGTATTATGCTGTATTGTGTATTAAATTTGGCATAGCCATATTTATATTGATTTACTGGTCAGTCTTTATTTCTTAATCTATGTTTGTACGTAGTGGTATAGGCTAACAACACTTTATTTAAAGGGATACACCTGTTATATAGATAATTGTTTATTTGTTGATTTCACTTATGATTAGACACCACTCATATCACATTTACACTGCAGTAATCTGCCTATTCACTTTTAGATTTGCTTCACCTTAAGCTACAGCGCTCCTGTTTTCATTTATTTGTATTATTGTTTATGACCTATATTAGGGACTCTTAGGTTTTATCAGGAGTTTGGTGATTTCACCCTGCGCTCATATCTAACCTTTTTATTTGTTTTACCTGTAAAATAAAACCTAACCTAAGTTATAATTACACCTAACACTACACTATAATTAAATTAATTCCCTAAACTAAATACAATTAAATACAATTAAAAAAAAATATCTAAAGTACAAAAAAACAACAACACTAAATTACAGAAAATAATAAAATAATTAGAAGATTTTTAAACTAATTACACCTAATCTAATCCCCCTAACAAAATAAAAAAGCCCCTCAAAATAAAAAAAAAGCCCTACCCTACATTAAATTACAAATAGCCCTTAAAAGGGCCTTTTGCGGGGCATTGCCCCAAAGTAATCAGCTCTTTTAACTGTAAAAAAAAAAAATTACAACCCCCCCAAACATTAAAACCCACCACCCACACAACCAACCCTACTCTAAAACCCACCGAATCCCCCCTTAAAAAACCTAACACTAACCCCTTGAAGATCACCCTACCTTTAGAAGTCTTCACCCAACCGGGCCGAAGTCCTCCACGAAGCCGGCAGAAGTGGTCCTCCAGACGGGCAGAAGTGGTCCTCCAGACGGGCAGAAGTCTTCATCCAGGCGGCATCTTCTGTCTTCCTCCATCCGGCGCGGAGCAGCTCCATCTTCAAGACATCAGGCGCGGAGCATCCTCTTCAAACAACGTCCAAATAAAGAATGAAGGTTCCTTTAAATGACGTCATCCAAGATGGCTTCCCTTGAATTCCGATTGGCTGATAGAATTCTATCAGCCAATCGGAATTAAGGTAAGAAAAATCCTGTTGGCTAATGCAATCAGCCAATAGGATTGAGCTCACATTCTATTGGCTGATTGGAACAGCCAATAGAATGCAAGCTCAATCCTATTGGCTGATTGCATCAGCCAATAGGATTGAACTTCATTATTTTATTATTTTCTGTAATTTAGTGGGGTTTTTTTGTACTTTAAATAATTTTATTTAATTGTATTTAATTGTATTTAGTTTAGGGAATTAATTTAATTATCGTGTAGTGTTAGGTGTAATTGTAACTTAGGTTAGGTTTTATTTTACAGGTACTTTTGTATTTATTTTAACTAGGAAGTTATTAAATAGTTAATAACTATTTAATAACTATTGTACCTAGTTACAATAAATACAAAGTTGCCTGTAAAATAAAAATAAACCCAAAGATAGATAGATCTAAATAAATATTACTATAATTTACTAAATAAATCATATTTAAAACTAATTATTTACCTATAAAATAAACCCTAAGTTAGCTACAATATAACTAATAGTTACATTGTAGCTAACTTAGGGTTTATTTTATAGGTAAATAATTAGTTTTAAATAGGAATTATTTAGTAAATTATAGTAATATTTATTTAGATATATTTAAATTATATTTAAGTTAGGGGGTGTTAGGGTTAGGGTTAAACTTAGGTTTAGGGGTAAATAAATTTAATATAGTGGTGGCGGTGTAGGGGGGGGCAGATTAGGGCTTAATAAATATAATGTAGGTGGCGGCGGTGTAGGGGGGGTAGATTAGGGGTTAATAAATATAATGTAGGTGGCGGCGGTGTAGGGGGGCAGATTAGGGGTTAATAAATATAATGTAGGTGGCGGCGGTGTAGGGGGCGGAAGATTAGGGTTTAATAAGTATAATGTAGGTGGCGGTGGTGGCGGTGGGCTTCGAGAGTGGCGGTTTAGGGGTTAATACGTTTGTTTAATTGCGGCGGGGTCCGGGAGCGGCGGGATAGGGGTTAATAAGTTTTATTTAGGTAACGGCGGTGTCAGGGCGGCAGATTAGGGGTTAATAAGTATAATGTAGGTGGTGGCGGTGTAGGGGGGGCAGATTAGGGGTGTTTAGACTCAGGGTACATGTTAGGGTGTTAGGTGTGCACGTTCCCATAGGAATCAATGGGATATCGGGCATCAGCGAACATAAGCTTTCACTGATATCCGACTCCCATTGATTCCTATGGCATCTGCCGCCTCCAGGGCGGCGGATTGAAAACCAGGTATGCTGGGCCGGAATAGTGCTGAGCGTACCTGGTAGTAGTTTGATAACTTCCAAAAATAGTCAGATTATGCCGAACTTGCGTTCAGAACATCTGTAGTGATGTAAGCATCGATCTGTGTCGGACTGAGTCCGGCGGATCGTATGTTACGTCACTAAATTCTACTTTTGCTGGTTTGTAGGGTTTGATAACTAAGGCGAATCAGGCTCGCCACAAATACGCTGCAAAATTCCAGCATATTTGCGGTTGACGACTTAATAAATACATGCCATAATGTCAAAAAGATTTTTTTTTTTTTATTCAACAGTCCTTAACAGAAAACCTGTTCCTTAGTATGTGGAAACCTAATTTGTATTATGGACCTTTTTTAATTAGCTCAATAAAACTAAAAAATATGTACATATCATTATGTAAAGACCATGAATAATTTGTCATAGGCATAAACATCACCTCTTTAGTGACACAAATCAGTGAGATAAGAGACTGCTTTCCTTAGGGTGATTCCTCTCCTTTTTACTTTCAGATTTAGCTCTAAGTAGTTATCTGGTCTTAACACACCCCCTTTGTGACCTTGTTGCTCCATTAGTATGATTGACATCCAATGCAGCCAATTAACATAACAGCTTCCTTTCATATATATATATATATATATATATATATGTATGTATATATATATATATATATATATATATATATATATATATATAAACTTTCATGAAGAGAAGAGGCACTCACAGGACTTAAGTAATACAAAATTTATTAAATGTTCATCAATTCAGTCAGTCAACATTCCGTTCCTCGCAGGGACTTTTATCAAGACTGTTTGGTAAGAAGCTGTACTGCTGGGAATCCAGTTATTATGAGCCTCCTGCCGCCGCACACTCAATAACTATCCCGGAAGAGACACGTCTCCCCGAGGTGAGCTTTCCCCGGTAACCGCTCACATATATATATTTTAATGTATATGCTTGTGATCTGTGTATTTTAACCTTTGCTATACCAGTAGTTTATCAAGCAAGCATTGCCACTTTAACACAATAAAAAAAAAGTGCTCCCCACTGCTCTCTAATACGCCCTGGGCCACTGCCCGGTCTGCCCGCCCCTGGAAACGGTCCTGATTAACAGTGACAGGGAGAAGGCTGAGGTACTAAACCAGTTCTTTTTTTAAGTATATACAAGAGAGGAACCAATAGGAGATACTTTGAAACAATATAGAACATACAAGCCCATACCATTAACTAGATTATCTCTAGAGGATATCAGAGAAAAAAATGATAATATTAAGGTAAATAAAACTCCAGGCCTAGATGGAATACACCCAAGGGTTTTACAAGAACTTATCACTGTTATAGAAAAACCTCTACTATTAATTTTTCAAGACTCATTATCCTCAGGCATAGAACCCCAGGACTGGCATAAAGCTGATGTGGTGCCAAATTTTAAAAAGAGAAGCAGGGCTGATCCAGGAAGCTATAAACCAGTTAGTCTGACATCAATAGTGGGAAAGAAACTTGAAGGGATTATAAAGGATTTTATTGATGTGTATATTCATGTAAATAAGATTATGAGCTCAAATCCGCATATTTTTATGAGAAATAGATCATGTCAAACTAATCTAATTAGATTCTATGAGGAAGGAAGTAAAAATATAGATAAAGGGAAATCAGTTGATGTGATATAGTTGGATTTCGCAAAGGTGTTTGATACAGTGCCACATGAGAGATAAATGTACAAAATTAATTTTACATTGCGGTCTATGGGAGCTGTGTGTTCCCAGTAAATATATATGTATATGACTATATTATATACATATATTTTTATGTGTTAATATGTATATATACACATATTAACACATAAATATATATATATATATATATATATATACACAGTATATATATTTATAATCATATACATATATATTTACAAATTTGTTGCCAGCGCTACTTACCCTCTTTCCTGTGTGAGGTTTTGATGCTGTGTATGATGGCATCAGAGTGAGGCACCCACTGGAGCCTATGGAAGCGCTCTCTCATAAGCGCAATTCTTCCCAGAAATGCAAATGTGAGCTTGCGTTCGAATTGCTGTAACTTGTAATACCTGCGCACATTAGTGTGCACTGATATTACACTGTGGAGCACAAATATCACTTTCATGAAAGCGATATTTAGCGCTCCACTTGTAATCTGGCCCTAAATAGGTTGTTTGTTTTAAATGTAAGGTTATGATGTGTTACATAAATCACTTTTTTTTAACTATTTTTTTATTTTAGGTTTAATTCAAGGCATACAAGAGTATGTGTAAGATGCATAAATCACGTATATAACATTATCAAAATATATAATCAACATTTACCTTATTACCATATGAAATGCACAATATTGTGGTTAAGGCAGCTAGCTGTGTCATTGTATAAACTAAGACTCAGAATGAAGGGAAATGACATAATTCTGGCAACTTTTGAACCAAAGCATATAGTAAGAAACTATCCATAACTTATAGTTAATTACAAAAGTAAGGGTAAGATAATGCCAATTGCTTTCTCATACAGGTGAATAAATTAGGGTCTATACTATTTAGTTCCCTTTTTCACCAAGTAATGGCCACGTTAAAGGGAAAGGTAAGTCAAAATTAAACTTGCATGATTCAGATTCATATCATGTCATTTTAAAACATTTTAAAATTCACTTCTATTTTCAAATGTGCTTTGTTCTTTTGCTATCCCTTGTTGAAAAATAATACACATATATCTTACACTAGTGGGAACCTGTACACATTTGTCTTTTATGATTGACTGACTAGATGTGTTCATCTTACTACCAGTAGAGCAATGCTGTTCCTTCAGCAAAGAATAACAAGAGAAGTAAATTGGAAAGTTGTTTAAAATTGTATGTTCTATCCAAATGATGAACAAAATGTTTGGGCTTTCCTGTCCCTTTAAATTCCAATAATTTAACATGGAAGAAAGGAAGTAGGCAAATCTCCTGTTTCTATTTATATATCTGAACCAACTGAGCAAATCTAGACTTGTACCCACCATTAAACAATTGAAACTGTCAATAGTATGAATAATTAGTACATTATAGTCTATCAGAGCAGTTAAATAGACAGTCTACTTTAAAATGTTATTGTTTAAAAAGATAAATAATTCTTTTATTACCCTTTTCCCAGTTGTGCATAACCAACACGGTTATATTAATAAACGTTTTAACTCTATGTTTACCTTGTATCTAAGCCTCTGCAGACTGCCCCCTTATCTCAGTTCTTTTGACAGACTTGCATTTTAGCCAATCAATGTTGACTCATAAATAAGACCACGGGAGTGAGCACAATCTTATCTATGGCACACATGGACTAGTGCTGTCTAACTGTAAAAAACTGTCAAAATGCACTGAGATAAGAGGCAATCTTCTATGGCTTAGAAATAATTTATGAGCCTACCTCGGTTTAGCTTTTAACAAAGAATAACAAGAGAACAAAATCAAATTTGATGATAGAGGAAAATTGTTTAATATTGAATGCCCCATCTGAATCATAGATGTTTCATTTTGACTTGACTGTCCCTTTAATGTGAATTCTCAAGAGAGAGTTCTGGAGGTAAAATAGAAGAAACCAAATGGATGAAGTGTCTCTAGGTGGAAACAAATACTTAGAGTAATGATTTTTGTTTTGATTCTGGGTCTATAAAGTATAGTGTGTTTAGCTCCAAGAGATATAGGGTTCCTAGACTTCATGCATGTACTAGGTGCTTATGAGCCCATCAAAAATGACTAATACAATGAAAAGATGTCCCGCTCCCCTGGCCACTGGCATCAAAACATTACAACTGCTCATGAAATAGTACCCCAATATCAGTTAGTAAAGGAAGCACATACAAACCAACGCAATTTTAGTAAATTTTAAGCTCAGTAAACTTAGCATTAGCAACTATAACAAAACTAGAGTAATACTTAGACCATCCCACACAATTAATAAGACACAATTATTAGCCATTACTTCTAAATAAGTCTTAGATCACTTATTTAAATACTAGTTAGACAGGGAAAAAAAGTAAAAATATATGACAAAAACAAACTGATTTATAATATTCGAACAATGTTAATTCTTGAAAATATATGTAGTGCCTGTATCATCATGCCAGAAAGTGAAGTTGTAGTCTATTTAGGTATTAGAAAACAATTTCCGGCTTGATAGTCATCAAATATGCCATATCTTATATGTTCCATGATAAGAAATAGAAAACTGGAATATTTACCAGCCGCAGATCTTTATAAAGAGGCTCAAAATAGTAGACCCATAAAAAAGTATGTTACCAACCCACTACACTCAATGGGCACAGGTACTTAGGATAAAAGCAGCCCTCTGTTGGCCTGCAAGGTAAAATCATTTTGTCAGAAATAACTCCTGTTCTGACTGACCTCTATAATGCTTATTTTAGAATGAATCATACTACATCTAAAATCTTTAACCCTTTAAGGACACAGCTTTCAGTTTGCTCAATTGTTTTATGACGGAAAAATTCCGTCATATGTCCTTAAGAGGTTAAGAGAGCCAATATTATTTTAATACCTAAGAATAATAAAGATCCTACTGATATTACTTCATATAGGCCTATCTCCCTGCTCGGTCTTGATTATAAAATCTTAATGAAGATCTTGGCGTAGTGGTTGAAACCTATACTGCCCAAAATCATTTACTCGGACCAGGTAGGGTTTGTTATGGGAAGAATGTCAGAAATAAGTATAAGGAAAATGTTGCAGGTAATATGTTACTACAGTGGCAGCAGCTCCGCTCTGCCCGAGGCCTTCCTGCTATCTTTGTATGCAGAGAAGGCCTTCGACAGAGTGGAGTGGCCCTTTCTGCTACAGGTTTTGGACAGGTTTGGTTTTGATGGAACCCATCAAGGTTGCCCTCTATCCCCTCTATTATTTTATTTAATAATAGAGCCTTTGGCTATTAAACTGAGGGAACTGTTAATATTACACTCAAAACCACATTATTTGTGGATGATCTTTTATTATTTGTATCTGATCCAAGACATCAGACTGAGGAGATAGTGAATCTTTTAGAGCAATATAGTAAAGTCTCAGGTTACAAGACTAATCTGATAAAATCAAAAATCCTATGGCTAAAAAAAGATCCAGAGGTTTCTTTTACCTACCCATTTATAGAAACCAATACTCTGGAGTACTTGGGATTAAAAATTTCAGCTGATCCAGCGTTTTGGTATAGGGATAATGTCTCAACTATCCTGGACGATAGTGGGGGCAAGTTGAAGAGCTGGGTGACACCCCCAGTTTCCTTAATGGGTAAAATATCTCTCTTTAAAATGTTTATCGTCCCTAAGATTTTGTATACGCTGAGGATGCTCCCCTTAATGTTTAAGAAACTTGATCTTTGGCGTTTTAATAAATCTTTGAGATATTTTTTATGGAGTGGGAGGAAAATAAGAATTAAACTTGCCAACTTATACCAACCAGTTTGTAAAGGGGGACTGGCCTTATCCAATGTGAAAGACTATAGCTATGCCTCCATTTTACATTTCCCAGTAGATTGGATACTGCAATCCTTTAGATTTTCTGATGAGTCCTTAGAACTACAGATTTGCTCTTCGTTTTCTTTGAACTTTGTGGTGCATGCGTCAAACAAGGAATTGGGGGGAAATATTTCCAACCACCCCCTATATAGGGATATTCTTTGGGCCTGGAGAAATTCGGCCAAACGTATGGGTATAATGTCAAATGTTTCTAAATGGTTACCGTTAAAGGGAAACAGACACTTCCCATTGGGCAATATGGTGGATATTTATGATAGATGGTCACCGTCTAAACCATTGATTGTGAAGGATTTCTACAATAATAAGTTGAATAGACTTCATACCTTTTCTGAATTTCAAAAATTGTTTCCAGCGGCCCAAAAAACAGGTTTTATTTTTTACGGTTAAAAAAATTATATTTCAAGTTTAAAAAAGACCTGTCCTTATATATTGGCATGTCATCCTCTTTTGGATTCTCTTAGAGTAGGGAAATAGTCTCTATCAGCAATTTACAAAATTCTTCTGGCTACAGAAGAAATATCTTTATTGTCAGGCCTAATGCAATACTGGGCGAGAATGGTAGATATAGTAGATTTAGATCTATTATTACTGAGAAGTTTAAAAAAACTCAAGGCCTTTTTTCATCTTCATATTTTAGAGAAACACAATTCAGATTATTACATAGGGACTATTTAACTCCACGCAGAGTTTCCAAATGGAATAAAAATGTCTCTAATGTTTGCCCTAAGTGTTGTTTGCATGACTCAGACTTACGGCATTTGTTGTGGGACTGTCCCAGGTTGAAGCAATGCTGGGCAAAGGTTGAATATCTTCTCTCTTATATAACTAAATTAAAGGTACAGTTGCAAAGGGAATCTGTGTTACTCCTGACCAGTCATATTTCCTGGGGAAATAAAATAATTTTGTTCTTACTGTAATAATAATTCTTAGGAAATTGATTTTTAAGAATTGGATTACCCCTAGAATACTGTTGATTGCTGAAGCAAGGAAAACATTATTAAACTCAGCAATTAAGGCAGCTTATGGTTGCAAATTAGAGGGTAAAAAAATCTGACTTCTTTTGTAAAACTTGGAAAGAATTTATCTGTTTTCAACACAAAGACTTTATAATTATATAGAACAAATTATTAATATACGACTAACTTGAGGAAGAGGGAAGGGGAGGTTCCTACCTTTTTTTTTTCTCTCTTCTTGAATTATAACAATGTAGGGGAGTAAGGGGGTGGATGGACTTTATATCATATTATTATTACTATAGGGTTTGCTTACTGCTAACTGATTCATAACTGATTGACTTGTAAATTTATTTGATGGTTTTTTCTTTCTTTTTTCTATGTTGTATTGTTGAAGATGTCTTTTATTTTTTGTATATGTGATATTTAAATCTCAATAAAAATAATTAAAATAAAAAAATAAAAAAATGGGGAAGAAGATGATGTATCTGAGCAGCCTCATTGTAATTAAATGAGTCCTAGTTGTAGCAAAACACATGAAGCCGGGGTCTGTAGGTACAACGAGTCCAACATGAATATAAATAGCATGACTAAGGGGTTAATCCCCAAATCGTCGCTTGTTTTAATGGGTCTTTAATAAAGATAATAGTTTATATGAAGTGTGCTGGTGACATTGTGTACATAAGAATATAAACTATATATATATATATATATATATATATATATATATATATATATATATATATATATATATATATATTACAGTCATTTGAAATACAAGTAGCAGACGCAAGTAAAATTATATTTAGTTAGTTAAAAAACTAGTGCTATCTGAATTGAGCTTGTTAGTTTATCTTCCAAAGGTAGCTTCTGATTGTATTATTATATCATAATATTTAAAGGGAGAGTATACTATATATATATATATATAGATAGATAGATAGATAGATAGATAGATATACACATACATATATATATATTCTTTTGGTTTATTTTGTATATGAAATAGCTGGTTTTGTTTTTTTGAACCTACAACCCATTAAAATGGGTTGAGCTTGCAGGGAAATCATATCACCTTGTTTTATCACTTTCCGTAAACACACATGCTTCCTTATATTATATCTGCCTACAAACCCAAAGCCTAGTATCTAGAGTGAAAAACAGCAGGTAAAATGGATAATTTGGAACACATTAAATGGGGAAAATGTAGGGTACACTATGTCTTTAACATACTGTATTAAAACACAATCTGATGTGATTTTAGGGAACACTTGGTTATTTAATGATGGCAATGATGGCATAAAAAAAAAAAAACAGATCAAAAGTTTTCAAATTTAAATTGAACTATGGTTTTCTCAGGGTACAAAGAATTATTACTGATTAAATGCTTTTTTTTACCATTATAATTTTTGCAATGTCTTGATTAAAATATATATAAAAAAAAGAATTTAACTTCTTAAGGAATCTTTGGGGATAGGTTTTTAAATCATTTAATAGCTGTCATTTTTCTTGCTCTGTAACAATTATTCTACTCTGGTTTCAGTTACTCCACTCTGTATAATGAGTCCCTAGAGCATATTTCATTGCAGGAGAATGAATGCATTTTTCACTTGCGGTCAGT